>NC_091928.1:3384973-3684973 GCF_041260155.1 Ptychodera flava
GCCGCACTCATAAAATGGCGCCCGACGGAAAAGTGCAAAAATACAGTATTTCCTGCACATACACATCGTGATCATAAAAGAAACAGGCATAATGACATTTACGATTTACGATTGCCAACATATTGTTGTTGTAATCTTTATTTTCTCTATCACTTACTGATTAGTCTGAGAAAATGGCGGATAATCTAAATGATGCTGAGACATTTGATTTACATACCACTTTCGACACTTTATTGTACTTGGGCCTTAGCCCAAGTACATTTGTTTTCATTCGTGGGAAAAAACTCTGTAAGGTATAACCATTTCTGGCTGAGACCAGGGAGGGCAAAATGTCTTGGCTTCATCTTTCTTGGCATAATAAATGGCGTAATGATGTTAACTGAATGGAAGTGCTGCTCTCAGCCAGTCTTGAATAAGTGAGATGTGAATATTAATGCTTCTCTATCTGAGTTTTTGCCACAAAATCTTCTGAATATAATCAAAATGTGCATCGAAATGCAACAATTAATGCACCCTCCGTTTCCTAGGCGATGGCACGACCCTTGCTACACCCACTGGACGAGCCAAAGTGGGAGGGGTAATTTCAGTTTGGTCGAACAAGAGGGCTCGAGACCAGAATTTAACATTTAAACTTGAAACATGTTTAATCGCTGACAAGATGTGGACTAGTGTTAATCGAAGTAAAATTGTGAAAAGAAAGGTTTTATATCCCGGACACAATGAAAAACATTACGACTGGAAACTGTACCCCCAGTTGAGAATAGTAATGCCCACAGCGATGGAGAACACTTATCCTTGAGCTGAGAAAACCAGACCATCATTTCGAAATAGAGCTGCAGATTCGAGAAGCTCGTTCAAAATAGCTAGGTACACCCCATAAAGGGGTGGTTTCGAGTTTTGATGGCAAATTTCGCCTCCTTCATATAGAAATCGTACGTTTGTTTTTCCAGGCGAACACACCATTTGACACAAAATTTGCATGTAAAGGGGTCGCCAGTAAGCACGTGGTCAAATCTGGCATAAGAAACAATATGAAATGTTGGGTAAAGCCAGTCCAAAATAAACTGATTTGAACTTTTGTGTTTTGTAATTTATACCACTGCAGTAACATTACCTTTTTTTGACAACATCACACAATGTAATACGTTTTGAAACTGAATACTCCGACGTATTCTGTGTCTCCTTTGCTAAAAATACGGTATGCCGATTACCATGTAAGGAGATGATGACGTCAAGACAGATTTGTAGTGCGTTTGGTCCTGGATGGTGCACGAAGTTTTGTCAAGGTAGCTTGTGTATTTATTTCCTAAATGGGAGAGATTAGGGTCGATCTAAACGAAGGCCGAAGAATGTTATGATACTCTAAGCGAGCTGAACTCTAACGCGAATGGTTGGATAATTTGGAGGATGTCTAGAATGATCTCGTCTCATTAAGATTATTTGGCGGTCAGTATTGAATTTCAACTGCGTCACAAGTTTGCGAAATGAGTATTCCGTCGAACGGTCAACGAACGATATTTTAGAAATCTGGAGACATGCACATCACATTTTATTTTAATATTTTATATTTTACAAAAGATGTAAGAAGCAATGATTTTGTCGAAAATTCTGAAAAAATATAGGAAGATTGATCGCGAACACATTTTCACTTGGGGTCAACTAGCCTCTGCGTACGATGCTGTGTGTTCCGCTACAGCTAATCGCCCCGCTCACCACAGCCCTGCAAAGACCCGTACGGTAGTGGGTCGGTGACTTCAAATCCATTTTGGGACTTGACGTAAAAAGCCAAATTACTGCCGAAATTCAGCGTTCTTGGGCCCAAGTCGTATCCCAGCCTACCTCAGCTACTCGATCGCTTCCAAAAATGACAGTCTTTTATTCACTTCTCGTAAATAACCGTCGATGTCGGCAACTCTCTCGCTAGCCCTGCGTACGATGCTGTGTGTTAGCTGTAGCACGTAGCATCGTACGCAGGGCTAGGGGTCAACATGGGGTCGCAGCCATGTTGCCTCAAAACTTATTTCTGTCTGCACTCAAAACTCAAAAATGTCGGATATGAACCTGAAAAATCGATGCAATTTGTCAAACTTCGGCGAAATTTCAGCATATAGACAAAATTTCATCTAGGTAAGGTAAATTTACTGAAATTGATCAACAAATAATCCTGAGCTTGAACGTGACAGCTCGCCTTCTCCGGGAAGTCAAGTATCCAGCTGCTCATACACAGTTGCCCATATGGCCAGGTTTATGAGATTGTTTTCAAGCGACGGCGGCAGACCGTACGGGGCTCTGGATATGAACCTACCGCCGGTGTAGCTGTAATAACTGTTGCGTTGTTTTTAGTGCCCACGGACGAAGTCCTGGGGGAGTTATAGGTTTGGTCATGTCAGTCCGTCCGTCCGTCCGTTCACGCAGATATCTCAGACATGCCCTGGTCAATTTCTTTCAAACTTTGCACAAGAATAGTACCCAACCCCATACAGATGCACGTCGATTTGTTTCACAATGCGATCGAATTTGGCCGTGTTAGAGGACTTTTTAGTTTACACCTCCATAGACTCCCATATATAAGGCAGTTCTCCATAGACCTTCATGTATAAGGCCAAGAAAAATAAAAATTTAGTTTCTCATCGTATTCATATTGCCTAAAGGATGCAGTGACACAGTTTTTTGTCCCCACGGATAAAGTCCAGGGGGCTTATAGATTGGGTCATATCCGTCCGTGAGTCCATCAGTGAGTCCATCGGTTCACGCAGATATCTCAGACATTTTGACAAAATATCATGTGACCTTGGTGACCTTTGACCTCAAATATACATTATTGTCCATAACTCAGTAACCACAAGTGCTAAACCTTTCATATTTGGTATGATGGGACACCTTATGACGCCACATATTGTACCTCATTAATTATGCGCATATCTAATTTTGAGCGAGCCAATAGAGCTAGAGGTCTGATTTTTGGTATATAGGGATAAGTTAACAATATAATTTGTTTGACAAAACGTCACGTGACCTCAATGACCTTTGACCTCAAATATACATATTTGTCCACAACTCAGTAACCACAAGTGCTACACCCTTCATATTTGGTATGATAGGACACCTTATGACGCCATATATTGTACCTCATTAATTATGCGCATATCTAATTTTGAGCGAGCCAATAGAGCTAGAGGTCTGATTTTTGGTATATAGGAATAACTTAGCAATACAATTATTATGACAAAATGTGACGTGACCTCAATGACCTTTGACCTCAAATATATATATTTGTCCACAACTCAGTGACCACAAATGCTACATCCTTCATATTTGGTATGATAAGACACCTAACGACACCACATATTGTACCTTATTAATTATGCGCATATCTAATTTTGAGCGAGCCAATAGAGCTAGAGGTCTGATTTTTGGTATATAGGAATAACTTAGCAATACAATTATTTTGACAAAATGTCACGTGACCTCAATGACCTTTGACCTCAAATATATATATTTGTCCACAACTCAGTAACCACAAGTGCTACACCCTTCATATTTGGTATGATGGGACACCTTATGACACCACATATTGTACCTCATTAATTATTCACATATCTAATTCTGAGCAAGCCAATAGAGCTAGATGTCCGATTTTTGGTATATAGGGATAACTATAGGGTAGAAATCTAAATATGCCCATCTAAATATTAGACATCTACCATCGAGAACAAAAGAAATTTGCTGTAATTTGAATATTTAAGGAGTTTAAGCAATTTCACTATAAATAAAGAACCCCTGCCTCAAACTCCACAAAAGTTGCTAGACATATTTTGCCGTTGTCATGCCATTGCTTCGTTTAATAACCAGTTAATCAAATGCCTAATTGACAGGAGAAATTCAAGACCATATTTGAATAGTAGTATATATTGTCCTCAAAATTACTCTATCTCGGCCCAAGTACTCATTGCCTTCAGCAATACTGCCTTGTTATTATTATTATTGTACTTGGGCCTCAGCCCAAGTACATTTGTTTTCATTCCGTGGGAAAAAACTCTGTAAGGTATAACCATTTCTGGCTGAGACCAGGGAGGGCAAAATGTCTTGGCTTCATCTTTCTTGGCATAATAAATGGCGTAATGATGTTAACTGAATGGAAGTGCTGCTCTAGCCAGTGCTGCTCTCAGCCAGTCTTGAATAAGTGAGATGTGAATATTAATGCTTCTCTATCTGAGTTTTTGCCACAAAATCTTCTGAATATAATCAAAATGTGCATCGAAATGCAACAATTAATGCACCCTCCGTTTCCTAGGCGATGGCACGACCCTTGCTACACCCACTGGACGAGCCAAAGTGGGGGGGGGGGGTAATTTCAGTTTGGTCGAACAAGAGGGCTCGAGACCAGAATTTAACATTTAAACTTGAAACATGTTTAATCGCTGACAAGATGTGGACTAGTGTTAATCAAAGTAAATTGTGAAAAGGAAAGGTTTTATATCCCGGACACAATGAAAAACATTACGACTGGAAACTGTACCCCAGTTGAGAATAGTAATGCCCACAGCGATGGAGAACACTTATCCTTGAGCTGAGAAAACCAGACCATCATTTCGAAATAGAGCTGCAGATTCGAGAAGCTCGTTCAAAAAAGCTAGGTACACCCCAAAAGGGGTGGTTTCGAGTTTTGAGGGCAAATTTCGCCTCCTTCATATAGAAATCGTACGTTTGTTTTTCCAGGCGAACACACCATTTGACACAAAATTTGCATGTAAAGGGGTCGCCAGTAAGCACGTGGTCAAATCTGGCATAAGAAACAATATGAATGTTGGGTAAAGCCAGTCCAAAATAAACTGATTTGAACTTTTGTGTTTTGTAATTTATACCACTGCAGTAACATTACCTTTTTTGACAACATCACACAATGTAATACGTTTTGAAACTGAATACTCCGACGTATTCTGTGTCTCCTTTGCTAAAAAAATACGGTATGCCGATTACCATGTAAGGAGATGATGACGTCAAGACAGATTTGTAGTGCGTTTGGTCCTGGATGGTGCACGAAGTTTTGTCAAGGTAGCTTGTGTATTTATTTCCTAAATGGGAGAGATTAGGGTCGATCTAAACGAAGGCCGAAGATGTTATGATCCTCTAAGCGAGATGAACTCTAACGCGAATGGTTGGATAATTTGGAGGATGTCTAGAATGATCTCGTCTCATTAAGATTATTTGGCGGTCAGTATTGAATTTCAACTGCGTCACAAGTTTGCGAAATGAGTATTCCGTCGAACGGTCAACGAACGATATTTTAGAAATCTGGAGACATGGCACATCGCATTTTATTTAGTATTTTATATTTTACAAAAGATTTAAGAAGCAATGATTTTGTCGAAAATTCTGAAAAAAATACAGGAAGATTTGATCGCGAAACACATTTCACTTGGGGTCAACTAGCCCTGCGTAAGATGCTGTGTGTTCCGCTACAGCTAATCGCCCCGCTCACCACAGCCCTGCAAAGACCCGTAGTATAGGGTCGGTGACTTCAAATCCATTTTGGGACTTGACGTAAAAAGCCAAATTACTGCCGAAATTCAGCGTTCTTGGGCCCAAGTCGTATCCCAGCCTACCTCAGCTACTCGATCGCTTCCAAAAATGACAGTCTTTTATTCACTTCTCGTAAATAACCGTCGATGTCGGAACTCTCTCGCTAGCCCTGCGTACGATGCTGTGTGTTAGCTGTAGCACATAGCATCGTACGCAGGGCTAGGGGTCAACATGGGGTCGCAGCCATGTTGCCTCAAAACTTATTTCTGTCTGCACTCAAAACTCAAAAATGTCGGATATGAACCTGAAAAATCGATGCAATTTTGTCAAACTTCGGCGAAATTTCAGCCTATAGACAAAATTTCATCCAGGTAAGGTAAATTTACTGAAATTTGATCGACAAATAATTCTGAGCTTGAACGTGACAGCTCGCCTTCTCGGGAAGTCAAGCATCCAGCTGCCCATATGACCAGGTTTATGAGATTGTTTTCAAGCGACGGCAGCAGACCGTACGGGGCTCTGGATATGAACCTACCGCCGGTGTAGCTGTAATAACTGTTGCGTTGTTTTTAGTGCCCACGGGCGAAGTCCTGGGGGAGTTATAGGTTTGGTCATGTCGAGTCCGTCCGTCCGTCCGTTCACGCAGATATCTCAGACATGCCCTGGTCAATTTCTTTCAAACTTTGCACAAGAATAGTACCCAACCCCATACAGATGCACGTCGATTTGTTTCACAATGCGATCGAATTTGGCCGTGTTAGAGGACTTTTTAGTTTACACCTCCATAGACTCCCATGTATAAGGCAGTTCTCCATAGACTTTCATGTATAAGGCCAAGAAAAATAAAAATTTAGTTCTCATCGTATTCATATTTTGCCTAAAGGATGCAGTGACACAGTTTTTGTCCCCACGGATAAAGTCCAGGGGGCTTATAGATTGGGTCATATCCGTCCGTGAGTCCATCAGTGAGTCCATCGGTTCACGCAGATATCTCAGACATTTTTGACAAAATATCATGTGACCTTGGTGACCTTTGACCTCAAATATACATTATTGTCCATAACTCAGTAACCACAAGTGCTAAACCTTTCATATTTGGTATGATGGGACACCTTATGACGCCACATATTGTACACCATCAATTATGCACATATTCAATTTTGAGCAAGCCAATAGAGCTGGATGTCCGATTTTTGGTATGTAGGGATAACTATAGGGTAGAAATCTAAATATGCCCATCTAAATATTAGACATCTACCATCGAGAACAAAAGAAATTTGCTGTAATTTGAATATTTAAGGAGTTTAAGCAATTTCCACTATAAATAAAGAACCCCTGCCTCAAACTCCACAAAAGTTGCTAGACATATTTTGCCGTTGTCATGCCATTGCTTCGTTTAATAACCAGTTAATCAAATGCCTAATTGACAGGAGGAAATTCAAGACCATATTTGAATAGTAGTATATATTGTCCTCAAAATTACTCTATCACGGCCCAAGTACTCATTGCCTTCAGCAATACTGCCTTGTTATTATTATTATTATTGTTGTTGTTGTGATTACACTTTATTTAAAGACGGTAATTTTTTAATGGGTCTTATTTACAGAAAAGTTGGAAAACGGGATATTTTGAGATCGGTTTACTACACTTTCGCAGCTATCGGGCTTTAAGTTCTTCAATAATTAAATAACTTTATCGAAAACAAAAAAAAGATAATTCTATATACTCTCTCTCTCTCTCTCTCTGTCTCTCTCTCTCTGTCTCTCTCTCTCCTGTCTCTCTTCTCTGTCTCTCTCTCTCTCTCTCTCTCTCCTCTCTCTCTCTCTCTCTCTCTCTCTCCTGGAACATGACAAATTTCTGGTCAATTTTAACGTCAGTTGATTGCAAACATCCTATTTCCGAACGAGTACTGCAACCGATATTACGAATGTTCTCAAATGTACTATCTCCAAGAATCCCTGAATCGGGGTATCCAATACATCACTTACCCTCGATATGAAACTGAATTTGTCTGACTCAAAACAAATTTCGTTGCAACTGCACCCTTAAAAAGAGTCATCCATTGAATAATGATTCGATTGATTCTAAATCTTACCATTGACACCGCAAGAAAGCGCTATTAATTTCACCAGGTATCTATAGGTGTAGAAGCAACTATTCTAGTCTCCATCCATACTTCTGGTATCAAACTTTGCTAATTTTTGCACTAACAGCTGAATTACGGCACGTGACTAACCTCCAACCACCAACCACTGCTGTTGACTGAGTATAGAATGGCACTGCAATGTCGGGATAAAGCGAACTTCCAAAACATAACGTACGAGGAAAGGCTAATATGTAAAAGGAAAAACAGATCGGATTTGTCTCTCGATATGCCCGTCTTTTGTTTACGTTATGTACACCATAATCGAGATGAAATGCGTAAAAAGAGAAAAAATATAGGGATTACCAAATGACAGTATAGGGATTGGTAAATGGCTGAGAGAAACCTACTATGACATTTGTAGATTTTCCCTGATGTATAAACGGTACAAATTAGCAATGCACGACAAAGAAAAAATCTGGTGACTTTACTTAAGCCAGTGCCATTGGATATTCACTGCACATTTGATACTTTGTAGTCATGATTGCATAAATAAAGATCCTTTGCCAACGACGACTTTTTCTTAAAATGTAATTTTGCGTTGTGGTAAAACCGATTTCCCTCAAATGAAATGAAATGATTTCTTCTACGTGAATTAAAGCGTTGTCGTCTACAAAATGGTAAAGCGTCTACGATAGCTTTTCATATCGGAGATCATGAAAGTCTCTACGGGGAGATAGTTGGATATAATCGTATAATTACAACATTACCATCGATCAATTACTATTTCGTTGCAGCGCTACTACAATAATTGCAACTCATTTTATTGTGATAACAATACAATTAAGTGAATAAATACTAGATTGCAAGTTTGTTCTCATCAATCTCATTAATTGAATTAATTCAAAATACTTGACATAGAAACTATACTTCTCTGATATGAATGGTTGTTAACCTCATTATTCAGACATGACATGTCATTCAAAGATTTGTCACTATGTATAACTCGGTACGACTTTCGCCAAGTGATCTTCTAGGATGGTAAATATAAATTTTATGTTATAAAGTCTAGAGTAACTGTTGTACTTGCTGTGTTGAATGGTGAGAAACGAAAATAAAAAGTACAATTTTAATGATATGACTCACTGATCGAACTGATCTTTCTGACGGTGAAGTGCTTGTGAAAAACACGCACTACACATACATGACGGTGCGCTGTACATAAAAATACGAAAGGAGAAACGAAAACAAAATAAGAACAGCAGTTCGATAAAATAGAGCACAGAAACAGTCAGGGAAAATGATGAACAGCAACGATGAAAATTAAATGTAGAAAATTTATGACTGACCATAACTATTAACGTAAGACTTCCGCGGTCATTGATCGAGAAACTCGTCGAAGATTTTATCGAAGGCCTATAAAATGTAATGGATTTCAAAGCTGGCCATGAATTAGTACCATACCAGAATACAAATGGTGGCGAGCAAAGCCGTCGTTGTACTCAATATTCCACATTTTACTCGAATACAGGAGAGATTTTAGATATTCCCTGAAATAAATAGAGCTTGTAGTGAAAATATTTTTAAGGACACCAAATATAAGTGAAACTAAATATACTCCAAAATATCAAGGTCGTCGGAACTCTGCTCAAATGTTACCAGGGACCCCTACAACACTGTCAACACTGTATGTAGGGTACGTTGGCGATTGATGAAAGTTAAAACACTGTTTGTTAACAATGAATATCGTAAAATTTAAATGTTGCAGTTATGTTAAGGTGATTCAGGTAGATATTATGCATAAAATACTTTATTTTCGAAATATGTAAACGATATGCAATCAGCAGTGTCATGCAAATTGCTCTTATATGCTGATGATTCAACTCTTCTTGTGTCTGGCAGAGATGTTGAACATAATTATTCACAAACAAAACTCGGTAAGGTTGGGGTATCTCCATGAACGGTTCATTGATTATAAATTATCTCTTCACATCGGTAAAAGAGAATCCATTTTGTC
Organism: Ptychodera flava; assembly: GCF_041260155.1. Lineage (NCBI taxonomy): Eukaryota > Metazoa > Hemichordata > Enteropneusta > Ptychoderidae > Ptychodera > Ptychodera flava. Next base: position 3,394,597 of record NC_091928.1, read on the forward strand.
TGCTTCAAGTCGAAAATTAAAACTGTGTTCAGAAATGCAGGTTTTCAAGTTGTTTAGGGATGTCCACGTCACTGCGAAGCAGTGTGTGCAGTATCTTGCCTTGTGAAAGAGTAGCATCTAAGGTTACTAAAAAGACATTCTCTCGTCTCAGATTTTTATAAGAATAAGATATTAAAGAAGTTTTTAGATTTTCATACGAGAAAATTGTTGGCTAGCTGTTTGATACGATGCCTTATTGATTATGCAAGCTCTTACTGTACAGTGCCTTGACTCTAAAAAACAAAGTAAAACTTAAAACTTCCAAGAATAATGTCCTACCGTTGTGTCCTTGGTATGTCAGCAAGAGCACACCTTGAATCTGCTCACTTCAAACAAATGGAATGGCTACCTGTTGACCACTCAATCATGTTTATGGCGTTAGATTAGGATTAGCACAGAAATATTTGTGAAATAATTTTATTTTCAACAGTCATGTACATAGTACGAGATCCGGACCCTATTTCTATTCCAGGTGGGGTTCGGTTTTATTAGAATATTTTTGTATATAAAGTGTTGAATGGAACAAAGTTCCAAGAAATGTACGGTGAATCACTTCAAATTCTCTGTTTAAAAGAAAGTTAAAGAAGTATTTTAATGAAGCATGATCAACGTGAGCAAAAATGATTTTGTGTTAATTAATTTTTGTCGTGCTAATTTGCTTGTGAATTTGTATTTCGTGGGACCACAGTGGAAATACGTTTTTAACTTTTCTGAGTTATCCCAGCACTTTCGTGTTTATCTTTTCACTTGTTTGTATTGTATGTTTTTTATAAAGTGCTAAATAAATCAAATCAAATCAAAAATCAAAGTTTGTAAACAATGAAGTCGCACACGCGCAGTTTCGACGACCCCCTCCCTTAACTTAAAAACAAGATTTGTTCTGACCAAAATGAGAGGCATTTTCCCACATCTTCTTTGTGGCAAATGTTTTCTGAGAAGTAGAGGTACAGCACTTCATTTTGTCTTACAAAAGTAGTAAGTTCAAACACAAATGCAAAACACCAATATTGGCACCAAAATGTCACACTTGGGGTAGAATACACCTCCGCGACAGATATTCAGACTCTCAAACTTTTACAATTCTTTTCTGATCTACCACATGTGGAGGTTTATTTTAAATATTTTGGTATCACTGTCTCAGATTTGTCAAAGATCGAAAAGTTTTATTTTTCTTCATAGAGTTAATCCAGGGATGGCGGCCATTTTGAATTTCAAATACCGCCAATTGTAGATCTAGGGTTTTGTTTCTCTAGTACCGAAATTTGCATGATGACCCCCGATTTTAAATGGTTGAAATATTCTTCGAGGAAAGTTTGAGCACAAGTTAAAAGTCTTTAACTTTCGAGGCGCATATTATATTATTTGACGCTACTGTAACACTGTTGCTCATGTTGTTTGAATACTAGGGAGACGAATTTACGCTGAACTTTGCCAACTAAAATTAGGCCTACACATGATGCAAAAGTTCACAAAATCTGGCGATCATATTTTCTGAACAAGTTTGTAGAATTTCAATATTTAAAGAGGCAGCTTTGTGTTTGACCATGCGTATGTGAAGGTCACAATGAAACTGTTAAAGACTTGGTTCAAGTCTGTGATTTGTGAACGTTTGAGTTGGGTGAACGCGATGATTTGTGTTCTATTTTTATGTGAAACGCGTGAGTGGAGTGGACGCGATGAGTGGGATGAACGCTATACAGGGAGTTTCTCCCGGAGAATCCGTCCGTCAGAAACAAACTCACTACTGCGCAGACTCAAAGGTTACGCGTGCAATCGTAAGGAAAACCTTGCCTGGGCTGCCAAATTCCAAATAGGTTGTATAAAATAGGAGAGACACAAAAGAAACTTACAAATGATATTACCTTTTTAAAATTCACCGGCTTGAACCAAGTCTAGATCTGTTATTTTGAGGTGGCACTTGTTGCATATTTCTGCCAATGTGCATATGCAAATGGCAAAAGTCCAAGTATGGTTGTCAGCTTAATTTGCAGTGCAAACCCGTTATCAGGTTATGTACAGTGATTCCTGAGAAGGCGAGGCTATGGAGACAAGGTACGAAAGATGTACTAACTTACAAATACCACCGTTGGTGGCAGCTCCATACAGCCTACTGAAGCCATACGTTACCACATGCAGATTAAAAACAAAAATTGCAAGCATCACATAAATTATTTTTACTATTCAGCTCGAAAACAATTTTCCATACTCTACTCTTGTACATTTTTTTCACACTTTGCCCTCAACATTTTTTCGCAAAACCCGCCACTCTAAATATAATGGTGTGACCCTGAATACGGAATGCAGATTACCTTGAATGTCAAAGTTCAAAGATCTGATATAAGGAAAGGAAGCGCCATGGCTGCTAGTCAACCAGAGATTCTGGACAAATTCAATGAGAATTTTCTCCTGTGTGGGATCTGTTCAGAGCGGTACAAGAATGCTAAAATTCTACCGTGTCTACACAGCTTTTGTGAGCCGTGTCTAGGTAAGCTGGCTGAGAAAAGTGGCGTAATAACCTGTCCAATATGTCGGCGTTCACATGAACTTCCTGATGATGGTGTGTCGGGCATTGAAAACAATGTCTTCTTGAACGATTTGGTTCAGGTCTTAGATAGTGAAGAAAATGACCAAGGTTCCAGAAAGTGCGAAGGTTGTAGACAAGGTGACCAGGTACAACAATGTATTGAATGTTCCCTTGCACTTTGTAACAACTGTGTGACAACACACCAACAAATTCCGCTAACGAGATCACATCGACTGATGTCTCTCGTTGAATATCAGAAGGCAAAGTCCGTTGACCCAGTTTCAGTGCGGCCACCGGTGCACTGCACCAACCATTCAAACTACGAGATTGAATTCTACTGTGACACGTGTGACAAAGCAATCTGTTTGAAATGCACTGTGTTAGACCATCCCATGACAGAACACAAGTACAGATGTGTGAAAGACGCTGCCAAAGAATTCACAACAGAGCTGTCGGCTGCTATCGACAAAGTGAAAGTGAAAGAAACTCAAGCAAGAGATAGCAAAGCGAGTATTACATCCGTACTGCAATCTCTGGAAACATGCGTACAGAGAGTAGAAAATAAAATACAAGAACACACTCGTCGTGCCATTGAGAATATTACTGGTATGATTCAAGAAAGTGGCGACCAACTCGTGAAAGAATTGAGAGAAGAGTATAATGCGAGGAAGTTGAATCTGGATGCACAGTTGAAAGAACTGGAAATAATGGAGAGTGACCTGAGTAATGCGAGAGAATATGCAGAGAATGTGATGCATTATGGGAACACATCGGTTTTGATGTCGGCCAAAGTGGGTATAGCGAGTCAAATGGATCAATTAGTGAAATTAGAAGCGGAATTCTTGTTGACGTCTATGGCGTGTAATCCATGCCAAAATTAACACCTTACATTTTGAGCCAACCTACATGCAACTCTCACGAAGGTACATGCAACTCTCACAAAACTGCATGCGATTCACAAAGCTACACGCAACTCTCGCGAACGTGCATGCAACTCACGAGGCTACATGCAACTCACGAAGCTACATGCAACTCACGAACTTGCATTTTGAGCCAACCTACATGCAACTCTCACGAAGCTGCATGCGACTCACCAAGCTACATGCAACTCTCACGAAGCTGCATGCGACTCACCAAGCTACATGCAACTCTCACAAACGTGCATGCAACTCACCAAGCTACATGCAACTCTAACGAACGTGCATGCAACTCACGAACTTGCATGCAACTCACGAAGCTACATGCAACTCGCGAACCTGCATGCAACTCGCTCGAACCTCATGCAACTCTCTTGAAATGCATTCGCTTTGCGCTGCGACTTATTTGAATCGGACTCCCTAGATTACCTTTGAAGCTCAACTCATTTTGCTTGAAGCTCGTTTTTGAGCTGAACGCATTCGTGTCGGGGGAAAGTCCGTGTGAAGGGGGGACTTGGTTGGGGTAAACCAATTTTAAATAGGGTCTGCTGCATGCTGCCTTCGATTTAAATAAAGGCACTTCTGGGTTGAGAAAACCATACGTGAATTGGAGTACACTATGTCGGTTAACGTGTGTGAATGAGGTTCTATACTCTCATTTTACTTCAAGTAGACTGTGCCCCACAATGTGGTTTACAATAAACCAACCCATCATTAAAGTGACTAACTTTGCTCCGACAACGCCGAAGCTTATGAGACGTCACAACGCGTCATACCAACGTCATATGACGTATTCAGATGTGTTCTGCCAGTGAGCCAGGGGATCTGAAAAAAATGACCCGACATATAGTATACAGTTCGTGTTCACTCTTAATTTAGAGATGTATTATGCGCACTCGCAGTAACGTTTTGACCCGTTGACCCTTTGTTGCGCGTGCGTAGAGGCAGAAAGTTGATCGTACCTAAATGTCAGAGGTCAGAGCTAGCTCCGATCGCGCGGATCGCGCTGACTGTCTACACCGTGTGTACTCCTTCGGAAGCTTCTGCTGTATACGGTAAACTTGCCGAATCAGGTCCACAGTTACAATAGATCAGCAATCAACAGTAAATATACCTCTTTACAGTGATCCATGATAAATTTGTGGAACCAGCGCTTCATTTTTAACTTTCCTGGGAGCACGATGCAAGGCCTGCGTGGCAGGGCTGTGTGTGTTTACCGGCGTTGAGACCACATAACGCCGGTACCCTGCGACGCAGAGCCCGCTGCCCGGACTTGTATTTCATGTTTGCAAGCACGGCAGTTGTATTTCTTTGGGTGTTAAACTTCGCCATTGTACCGTCGACTGTTTGTCCCTCCCTGCCTGTCGTTGTTGATCATTTCGAATATATTGCAATGGGGCTGTGTAGGGCTTATAATTATAAATATGATGCTGCATGGAGTAGGGAAACTTCTTCCGCCATCGCCACGGTGAACGTACGTTGATGCTCCGATGGACGACTGCACTCTGTCTGCAGAGGTACGTCAAAGGCGATCTTCAAAAACTAAGCTTCCGCAATGACCCTCGGGGGCTAGGCTTCCATAACTGACGTAGGTTTCTAAAACTATATTTAATTTCCCTTCCCCTCTGTCTTTTGCTACACGCCAACGACGCCAAAGGAGTCTCGCCATAATGAGGTTGGGAGGATCCGGACTAACGGAAGGAAACCAATTGAAGAGGAATTTTAGTCAGACGTACGACACCAGGATGATAAAATTTGCCTAAGTAAAATTTGCTTCATGTGCATTATAACGTTTGTCTAGTCAAGCTTATAGGCTGATTTTCACGGTGTTTGATTTTGCTCTTGTTTTTGGGAAAACTATTTCCTCCAAAAACTAGTTTGAGGGTTTTCTTTCGGTTTTGTTCTTATTTTTTATCATCATTTATATTTTTTGCACAGTGCAATGAAAGCATTTGTTCTTAGGTAATATGAAAGACACATGTCAGCAGCATATCACTCATAGTTAGTTACTCGACAGGACTGTCCATGCAGCTCTATAAAGTACTACAAAAACAAGACAGAGAAACATTTATTACTGCAAGAGTATTTATTTGAAAATTATAATACTTATTGTTATACATGTTCATGGTGTTGTGAAATATAATAAAGATACTGCAATATGACTTAGTATAGTGTCTTTTTAGTGTCTTTTTTAATTCAGATCCTCAGTCATGAAAAGCAACACAGAATTACTGCAATAACAATACTGACTAAATTCAAGGTATCTCTTGTAGAAATACCCAAACTGCAGACCTTTACGATCCATCACCAAATTGACTAATCACAGGGCCAGGTTACTTACCCATATGACCCCATACATATATCATCTCAAAAACAAAAACTATTATAAATGCTTGGCAACCCTAAGATCAAAATTCTTTTACTCTCGAGAACACAATTTGTTATTGTACTCTACAATATCTGATAATGCAACATTTATTTAAAATGGGATCAAAATCCTAAATATTTATAATGGTGTATTTCCCCTCTTATCACTTAACATCGAATTCAGTTTAAGTTTGAACCCATCTAAAGTGCGGTAACGTACCCACTGACTTGATTCAATTCGTATACTGCCACTTGACGTAGCCGGCCCTGCGTATAACGCTGTATGTTCCTGGCGTTACACGGTTTGGAGGCCGTGTAGCGCCGGGAACACACACCATTGTACGCAGGGCTACCACTTGACGCAGCTGAACACTGGGATGAAACTGTGGACAGTTGAAGGCTGTATTTTTTTCACAAAAAGAATTCCTTCGCGGGCTGTTCTATAAGTCGCCATGCATAAGATCGTCATATTCTTGGTACGTCTACAAAGCTAAAACGTCGGAATTTCCCAAAATTGAAGTAGGCCGCGATGCATGTAAGAAAATGTCGAGTGTCCCCCGATGTCCCCCATGGCGCAACGGCCATAAAATGCTGGCCTTTGTGTCCACCAATTGTTCATCGACAGTGTTGTTCACGTGGGATGAAAAAATCGGCTAAAAAAGACACTGTACGACGGATTTGAATATAGCTGAATGAAATCATGGATATTCTGACAGAAACAACATGGCGGAAACTCTGAGAGGACCGCTGAAAGTATTGCATAAAATCTACCGGAAATCCGAACTTTCCACCCTCGCTGGTTGCCATGACGTTAACTGAAAGTCCAAACTGTTTCTGCTTCCAAGTTTGACCCGAATATGTGTCTCCATCGCCTTTACACAAGAGCCGAAAGCACCCGGTGCGGGACGAGTGCCCTGAGAAAAATCCATGTTCGTGTCGAACGGGTCGCTTATGCAAATGTCAATCTGCGCATGCGCAGTGCTCCAAAATACATCTCTAAATTAAGAGTGAACACGAACTGGTATATGCAGTGCAACAAGCAACTTGAGTTGCCCGTCGCATTGCCTCGTTTGTACGATGTCATCGTGTCACTCGATTACCATGGACGAAAACAACAATTGTCTGCGCAGCGTAAAAATCTCCGTGCTGTGTGAATTTATCTCTGCGCTCATGGAAATTCTCCGCGCTGTGTAAAATCTCGGTGCTCTTAAAAAATCTCCGCTGTGTAAAATAAATCGTGGCGGTGTGTAAAAATCTCGGCGCTGTTGAAAACTCTCCGTGCTGTGTAAAGATCTCCGCGCTGTGTAAAATAATTCGCGGCAGTGTGTAAAAATCTCGGCGCTGTTGAAAACTCTCCGCACTGTGTAAAAATCTCCGCGCTGTTTGAAAATCTTGGTGCCTTTTAAAATTTCTCTCTACTGTTTAAAATTTCTCCGCAGGCTGTTTCAAATCTCCCTGCTGGGAGACAATTCTCCGCACCGTTTCAAATTTCTCTCTACTGTTTGTTCTCTGCGCTATTCACTTCCGTGACTATTCAATAAGGAAAATGAGGGCAACTTCACACAGCGTATGCGTACAGCTGGCGATGTTTTACGGGCGAGTATTAGCCTGCTAAATACGTAGTGCTTACAATCGCCTTGTCAGACGTAGACAAAACAATTGAAATCATAAAAGTCGACAGGAAGTGGCCCAAGGATATATCCTTTACAATCGAATTAATGTAAGAGAACAATTTACAAAAACACTGAACATTTGCAATGTGCAGATTGCCTTAAAGGATGGTTACCTATGTACACTATGATGAGTGATTCCTGGAGATTCCAGCATCACCGACAGCTTCAGATTTTATAATTACTTTCTGGGAGGTCGTTCACAATTATTTGTCCAGCGGAGGCTTTTCATAATTTTGTTTACCACCTGATTTTTAAAGTTTCATACTTCAACTCGGACAATTGCGTATAGTGCGTACTGTACCCTGCCTAAATCATCAAGTCATACAATATTTTCACAGTACATTGACCGTATCGACATCGATAAAATACGAGTCGGGATAAAATAGAGTAATATATTTACAAGTTTTTCCTTCGCGACCGGTCGTAGAGTCGTGGCGATAAATGCCAAGAGAAATAGAATATTTTTTCAAAGTTTTTCTTTGAAGAAAAGGTCGTTGGGTCGTGGCGATGCATGTCAGGAGAAAGTTTAGTAGTTTTTCAAAGTTTTTCCTTCACGACCGGTGTGGGGTTGTGCACATGCACATGGAGAGAGTGTACGTTGGTGTACATCGCCCCATCGTGTCAAAGAATGATGGTATCCTTGTAGCGTTTCTAATGGCATCTACATTGCGTTTGAAACAGCCACAACACAACATTAATATTAGTTGAATTCCATTTGTCAACAACAACATCACGACTAATAAACATAAACAACAATACAGACAACAATAACAACAACAACTAGATTTCTTGGTTTTATGGTTTTAACATTAAACTAAGAACAGGCCGAGGTCATAGCCTGCCTGCCAGGATCGCTAGTCTCGTCTGATTAGCATGGCCACCAGCGCGGCCTCTCATTTTGTAGGGAAATCAGATCGTTAATTTTGACACCTACCATAACGCAAGCATTTAAAGATTTAGAAAGTACCCATTTCGATAAAGCTTATATGGAACAACCTCTCAGTTCATTCTGAGTTCTGCTCTCCAGGAATCACTCATCATAGTGTACATAGGTAACCATCCTTTAAGGCAATCTGCACATTGCAAATGTTCAGTGTTTTGTAAATTGTTCTCTTACATTAATTCGATTGTAAAGGATATATCCTTGGGCCACTTCCTGTCGACTTTTATGATTTCAATTTGTTTTGTCTACGTCTGACAAGGCGATTGTAAGCACTACGTATTTAGCAGGCTAATACTCGACCCGTAAAACATCGCCAGCTGTACGCATACGCTGTGTGAAGTTGCCCTCATTTTCCTTATTGAATAGTCACGGAAGTGAATAGCGCAGAGAACAAACAGTAGAGAGAAATTTGAAACGGTGCGGAGAATTGTCTCCCAGCAGGGAGATTTGAAACAGCCTGCGGAGAAATTTTAAACAGTAGAGAGAAATTTTAAAAGGCACCAAGATTTTCAAACAGCGCGGAGATTTTTACACAGTGCGGAGAGTTTTCAACAGCGCCGAGATTTTTACACACTGCCGCGAATTATTTTACACAGCGCGGAGATCTTTACACAGCACGGAGAGTTTTCAACAGCGCCGAGATTTTTACACACCGCCACGATTTATTTTACACAGCGGAGATTTTTTAAGAGCACCGAGATTTTACACAGCGCGGAGAATTTCCATGAGCGCAGAGATAAATTCACACAGCACGGAGATTTTTACGCTGCGCGGACAATTGTTGTTTTCGTCCATGGTAATCGAGTGACACGATGACATCGTACAAACGAGGCAATGCGACGGGCAACTCAAGTTGCTTGTTGCACGCATATACTATATGTCGGGTCATTTTTTTCAGATCCCCTGGCTCACTGGCAGAACACATCTGAATACGTCATATGACGTTGGTATGACGCGTTGTGACGTCTCATAAGCTTCGGCGTTGTCGGAGCAAAGTTAGTCACTTTAATGATGGGTTGGTTTATTGTAAACCACATTCTTGCACAGTCTACTTCAAGTAAAATCAGAGTCAAATAAAATATGATAGAATCCCTTTCAAACACGTTAACCAAATGCAGTGGATTCCAATTCACGTATGGTTTTCTCAACTCAAAAGTTCCTTCATTTAAATTGCATGCAGCATGTAGTGGACCCAATTCAAAATGGTTTGCCCCAACCAAGTCCAACACACAGACTTTCCCCCGACACGAATGCGTTCAGCTCAAAAAGCAATACAAATGCAGAATCATCAAATGAGTTGAGCTTCAAAGATAATCTAGGGAGTCCGATTCAAATAAGTCGCAGCGCAAAGCGAATGCATTTCAAGAGAGTTGCATGAGGTTCGAGCGAGTTGCATGCAGGTTCGCGAGTTGCATGTAGCTTCGTGAGTTGCATGCAAGTTCGTGAGTTGCATGCACGTTCGTTAGAGTTGCATGTAGCTTGGTGAGTTGCATGCACGTTCGTGAGAGTTGCATGTAGCTTGGTGAGTCGCATGCAGCTTCGTGAGAGTTGCATGTAGCTTGGTGAGTCGCATGCAGCTTCGTGAGAGTTGCATGTAGGTTGGCTCAATATGCAAGTTCGTGAGTTGCATGTAGCCTCGTGAGTTGCATGCACGTTCGCGAGAGTTGCGTGTAGCTTTGTGAATCGCATGCAGTTTCGTGAGAGTTGCATGTACCTTCGTGAGAGTTGCATGTAGGTTGGCTCAAAATGTAAGGTGTTAATTTTGGCATGGATTACACGCCATAGAATGTCACCCGAAAGAAAGCGACTACATTGAATTTGAACCGTATGAAGACTTCTGTGAAAGAAAGACTGTTGGAGAGATGCTGTTGATGCCGTGTATAACAGTGAGCAGCGCACCCAGTTATGCAAGAGTTGACGAAGATATCATCATAACTATAGCTGTGCCAAAAGAAGAAAAACCATCACAGAATGCAATGTCACTGTTAGCAGAGACTATTGAATCAACAATGAAGGCCCCCAACGGCAGCACAGAGAAAGTAGGGGTAGTGGATGATCAAAATGAATGTTTGACTTTGAAAACACTGCAAAAATTGAAGGAAAACACGAACTGTCAGTGTCTGTTCGTAATAAACCAGTGAAAGGATCACCTGTTAGAATTCAAGTTATTCCTAAGAAAGGTTTGCTTTGTAAATTTGGCGAGGAAGGTTCAGGGGTTGGTCAACTTAACTGTCCCTACAGTGTGAAAATTGTACGAAATGATACAGCTTTAGTTTGTGATCGTAACAATAGTAGAGTACAGTCGTCTTTTAATGTAAAATATGATAATATGGTTCAGTTCACGAAGCTAGATAAATCGAATCCCAATGATGTCACTGTAACCGATGACGGTAATATATTCATATCAGATGAAAGACGTAAGGAAATAATTGTCTGCGATGAGAGTGGCAAATTAGCTCAGTTTTTGGAAAGGAGAATATTTCTACACCCGTCGGAATTGAAGTCAACCCCATCAATAGCAAGCTGTATGTTGTGGATTATGGCGCACACTGTGTTCACATATACGATCAAGATGGCAGTCACATCAAATCGTTTGGGCGGAAAGGTAGCAAGGTAGGCGAGTTTATGTGTCCATGGTTTATTTGTGTAGACGGTGATGGTAATGTCTACGTGGCAGATAGCGATAACCATCGAATTCAAGTGTTTGATATTGATGGTCAGTTCATGTATTCATTTGGCTCCAAAGGAAGTGGTGATGGTCAGTTGAATTATCCCCTTGGCGTTGTTTTGGATAAACACGGCTATGTCTACGTCTCAGATCATGGTAATAACAGAGTTGTTAAGTATGAAGCAGGAGGTAAATTTGTCTGCCGTGTTGACTGTGATGGCGATGGACTCAGCTCGCCTCGTGGTATTTGTGTAACAGATGACAAACCGTATGGCAGAGTACTGGTCGTTGATAATGGAAATAATTGTGTCAAAGTTCTTGCGCAATAACTTCATGACAATAATAAGATGATAACATTGTGATTAAAGTTCATAGGCATTTTGAACAGACACTGTTGAAAAAATTATTTCATAAGTGTTTTTGAAAATGAATTCAGGAAAGAAAACTAACAAAATTATGTAGAGTAGTGTTTTCTCAGAAATTCTATGAGAAAAGCTTGAATATTTGTTTTCTCAACATATTTATTCTCTTGCAATTTCCCTTCTGGACTGTTACATTGTTATTGCGAAAATAAAACATTGTGGTTTTCAGTTACAGAGGTAATTTTATCAGTGAAAAATGAAGAAGGCATAATTTGATAGACACTAAACTTCAAGCCGTATTCAGAAGTGTGTCATCAATGCTGGTACATGTAATCGAGGCTGATTGCCTATACTGTACTTGAATAAAGTTACCTATATTTTTTCAAATTGTTTTCAAGCATAGTGTATTCTTTGATTAATTCTGTTGAAGTGATCGTTTTACATGTTGTAATACTTTATAAGGAAAATGTACTAACAGTGTAGTCTGACCATAGTGACAGACGAAAGTAAATTTGTTCGTACGGTAAGAAGTGCCAATGCAATGCTTGTTGGTATTGCATAATCAATTTGTGCGTCTGCACCTGACAGTGCCCAAGTGTATCTTCACCAGAATTTAGGACCGTTTTCGAGTTGGAAGCCATCTCTCTAGCCAATCGTCATTAGCTTATTATAAAACATTCGTATAAAAGAATACGAATTTCCTTTCCTTGGTTGATCAGTATCCCATGTTGGAGAGAAGATTATATACCGACCCTTGTGTATCCAAGAAAATGGAGAACATCAGGCGCTGTCCATCACAACTGGAGTTGAAGTTTAACATAGATCGATAATTTCCTTCATCATGCGTTGACACAACCTCCGGCATGTTTAATGGTACGCATCGCACAAGAACTACGTAACACAGTTCAATGTTCATTTTAGCGGTAAACCTGTACAATTGGGCAAAATTACCTCACATAGATCTACAATTTAAAAATAATAATGGCGTCTTAGCGTTCAAAAAGCTAAAGTTTGTATGGCTTTTGACTCGTTTACTTCTATGAGTAGAGAACACATCATCCCTGCCACCTCATTTATCATTTGCAGCAATGCGAAGAACTCTGGATTCTAAGGGAAAGTGCATCCCCAAATCCCGAAGTCGGAAAACTGTGTAGAGAAGAAGATTGAATGTTAAGGAGTTGTCTGGTAGCACCCTCTCTAACTCATGGATTATTGTATCTATCGTTAAAACGTAATGATATACAAGTAAAAACCATAAGTCTGTGAAAAGGTTAGGATGGACGAAATTTATTCTAGAAAACGTGTAACTACTGAACACTGATCGTCGTTCATGTTGCAATAATGAATAGGCGTAGATGTCTGAGAAAGGCTGAACGGAATGGAGTTCTTGGTTAAGACATTGGTTATTTCGTAAAATATGAGAATGGTTGTTTTGTTTTAAAATTTAAATTTGTATTTTCCCGATTCTGAAAAATAAAAACAAAGCATTGACTATAACTTCGAAAATAACCACTTGTCTGATTTTTTCAAATTATCCCCTATTTTGACAGTTCTCTCCACAAACGAACGGTAAAAATCAAAACTGTGCATGCTTCATTATACCTTTCGCACTCAGCAAAGCGACTACTTTTACACAACATTTTTCAACACTCTGGGACCTGAATTAGGCACATTTATTGTCAGTATCCAGAAATTGTGTATGTGAAAGATATCAAAGACGAAGATGTCGTTACCTGCGTTTAATCACGAATGTTTGCACGTGAAGAACATAAGTAAACATGAAGCGTTCCGTGCATGTAAACGACACATTCAATGGTCAACGATAAATAATATGGAACTTTGGACACATGCAGACAGTGTTGACAGGTTTAGCCATGTACGCATTTTGTCACAATTTTTGGAGTAGAAGAAGACATTGTAGATAGAACAAAAGCGCCAGAAAATAAGTCGAGTATGGAGCTTTGACATTAACATGGTTGTTTTTTTTTCATTTGAAATATTGCTAAATCGGCACTTTCCTAAAGTTTTTAATATATAGCTCATTTGATTTCTTGGTCAAGGTTTGGTCGACAGTTCACTCGTGTGTTCATAGACCTGTCTGCTCCTTGTGAATAAATGTTTTCGAAATCTGCGCTAAAATTTAACCTCTTTGCAATTTAGCATTTTTAAGTCTTCTCAAAACTTTCACCATTGAATAGCCTTTCAAAACAAAGGAGAATACCGTAAAAGCGCCGTACAACCGTGTGTCCCAGCAGGTTTCTGCACTGTGCTTAAAATTGAATGTAGAAACGTATCGGATGTCTGTAGGATAGAGAAAATTAATTAAGGCCATGGCGTTTTTAATGGACCCATGTGTTTTGTAATGCCAGATAGTTTTAAATTGCAGATAATGCCATTCTGTCCCGTATACGGTATTAGTATCGATTCATTGAGCAACCTGAAGTCTCTCGGGAGACATTAACTTCAGCAATACTTGTGAATGAATGAATGAATGAATGAATGAATGAATGAATGAATGAATGAATGAGGCCTTCTGCACGATAGATTTAAATTATTCAGTGAGGTCGTAGTCGTGTCAAATCATTTTTTGTTAATAGTACACGAATGTCACTTTAACGAGTGCTTTCTATGGTTTCAATGAGGTACGCCCGAAAAATTGCGTGAATTTTTTTCCAACATATATGAACAGTCCATACAATACTCGCCTGTGTAAATAGCGGTGACAAAAAGTTTGCATCGACTATATAGTTAAAACTAGTTTATTTGCCGCTCTATTCAGCTGTTTAAGTCAACGACATGCGCTGTCTAAAGTCCGCTTAGCTTTGGTTGAAATATAAAGTCGCATGATTTGAATACCATTTTCTGATAACGACGCCTGACCTGTATACCAGCTGAGGAGCGCTATGACCGCAAAAGAGACAAAATTTCTTAAGGAAACCGAGGAAAATTTTGTCTGTGTGGGATCTGTTCAAAGTGGTACAAGAATGCTAAAGTTTTACCGTGTCTACACAGCTTTTGTGAATCGTGTCTAGGTAAGCTGGCTGAGAAAAATGGCGTTATAACCTGTCCAATATGTCGGCGTTCACATGAACTGCTTGGTGTCGACGCGTCGGACATTGATACCAATGTTTTCCTGAACGGTTTGGTAGAGTTGCGTCGGAAGCCAAAATACCAAACAGGTTTAGATAAATGCCAAGGTTGTAGTAAGGAAGAGGGTTGCTGTGTAAGTTTGGAGGCAAAGGTTCCGGGATAAGTCAGTTGTTTACAACTTATAGGATGAATAAAACTACTTTAGTTAAAAACCATGGAAACAGTAGGTTACAATCTTTCAGTACAGACGGACGGTACCAGGATATATTTCAGTTCAAAGAAGTTCCCAAAGCAAAACCTAATGATGTTGCGTGTTTTGAGGGCGGGACTGTCTTCACCACAGATGAGCACTATGCCCAGGTCATCGTTTGTGATGAGAATGGAAAATTTACAACTTACAGGTATTTTGGAAAGAACAAAATTAAATGTCTTGTCGGCATCGGCGTCAGACTTGTAAGTAGCGCGGTATTTGTTGTAAATACCGGCAAACACGAGTGTATTCACATTATGACCAAGACGACATTCATATAAAATCGTTTGGAAGGAAAGGATCTCGTGAGGCTGAATTTGTGGCAGTTGTTGCGTTCTGTACACATTCTGTTGAGTTTGAAATCCTAATACATTCTATCTTAATATACTTTTGAACCAAGAAGAGGAGAGGAAAAGGTACTGTAACAACAGTAAATAAGAAAAGGTACAGTTCATGTGAGACTATTTCCATGAGTCTGTATTGTGCTTTGAGTAATGTGTAATCCATGGTATTCCAGATTTATTCAAATCTTTAGGTTGAAACCTAATTTGAACCAAAATTGTGTCCATTCCATCGTTGGCTATGCTCGTTATTGGTTTGCCAGTCCCCATCAACGTGTACTGTTACATTTTCTTCACAGTCTCGCTTCCAGACCAGCGACGCTTCGCGAACCAATCAGGGTAAAGAGCACAACTGGCGTTAGGGATAGCTTCCATGGGGGATAGACGAAGCGAGGATCAAGTCGACGCTTCGCTCCTTGATGCCGAGTCCTTCGCCACGTTCAAACCCTGCGAGTAAGGGATGGACCATTAGACCTTGGGAGGGGGGGGTGGTCACAATGAAATTGTGAAAATTTTTTTTTACTATTGTAAATTTCTGAAATTTTTTTTTTCCAATTGAGATTAGCTGTGCAAATTTTTTTTCAGAGTAAATTTTCAGATTTATAATTTTTTTTTCGTTCGTCGCTGTCTGAAGATAAAGAGGGCAAACATGTGGTGCCAAGCACCACAAGCGGCCACGCAAGCAGTCACGGGGGGGGGGGGGGGGAGGTCAGGAGAGGGGTGTCCCCTGCTGCTGTTGGAGCTTTTGAAAAATAGAGATTAAAATGGTGTTATTTGGTGGCACTTGGGGAGTATTTTTGCGGGGGGGGGGGAGGTAAGGAGGGGGTGTCCCCCTGCTGCCGTTGGAGCTTTTGAAAAATAGAGATTAAAATGGTGTTATTTGGTGGCACTTGGGGAGTATTTTTGCGGGGGGTGGTCAGGAGGGGGTGTCCCCCTCCTACCGTTGGAGCTTTTGAAAAATAGAGATTAAAATGGTGTTATTTGGTGGCACTTGGGGAGTATTTTTGCGGGGGGGTCAGGAGGGGGTGTCCCCCTCCTGCTGTTGGAGCTTTTGAAAAATAGAGATAAAATGTGTTATTTGGTGGCACTTTGGGAGTATTTTTTTCGGATTACACATCTTCCTCTGAAACATGGTCTTCTTGCTCCTCAGTAGCTTCGTATAGTTTTGAAAATTGACTATTTTGGTTTCCTGGCTTCCCTTTCTACTGCGTGGTGAAATGCCTACATTCACCCCACCAAACATCATGCATATCTCATGATTTACAATTGATTTTGACAAGCTGAGAAGCTAAAATAAGCTAAATAATATAGTGAAATTTGCATATTTGTGTTTTTAGAGCAATTGTTGCCCTTTTTTGATCAAAACATCTATTTCTCTGTAGCAGCATGTCCAAATTGATTGGATGTGTAGAAAATGTGTTGAAATTTCAATATTTGTCTTTTTGGGCAATTTATGCCATTCATGGTCAAAAAATCTGTATTCTCTGAAAGGGCTTGTCCAATTTCTTTGAAATTTGCTGCACAAAAACGATTAACCATGCAGATTTATTCAGTATTTGCTATCGAGAAACTTTCAAAGTTCAACCCTTTTATGTGTTTTTGTGTTGGGATTTGTTGGATAGATGGCATTCTACGTAGTGTATTGTTGAATGTTAAAAACATGTGTTGCTGTTGTTATTTGAGGCTGTTTTTGAGAAAAACGAATTGAAAATGCCTTTTTAAAAGCAAAATAATACATAATGACTTGATATGTTGTTTTATCATTATTGACGTGTTTCTACTTGTTCACCCATTCTTGCATTCATCATTGTAATAAAATGCTGTGAAAAATATGAAACTGATGTGGCCTGCACCTGTTTACCTTGATCTTAAAAGGCAAATACAACTTTCTGTCTTGACAACCATACCATAGTTTCAATGTTTTACCTAGTGTACCTGCTTGGTTTGTACGCAGGAAACAAGTAGAAAACAGGCTCTATAATTTCATAATTTTCAAGTGATCAGAATACAAAAGTCCTGAAAAGATAAGATAATCACAACTTCCAGTATAAGGGATACAGTCACTCTAAATGTATAAATTAAAATTAAAAATGTGCCTGGAGGATGTATTAAAAATACAGAAAGTTGCTTACTGTCGGTAAAATCTAAAAAAAATTCAAAATTTTAAAGACTTTTGCAGATTTTTTTTACGCCTTTGTCTTCTTATTTATTTTTTTTTATTTTGCAAACTAGTTTGAAGATTTTTTTTTTCCTAACTTTCTGCTCTGAATTTTTTTTTTCTGTTTTTGACCACCCCCCTCCCAAGATCTAATGGTCCATCCCTAAATACACAAGTCATTGAAAGCGAGATCTAGACTACAGTTTCAAAAAGCAGTTTGAATGTATGAAATGCGAATCATATTTTTCCTTTCAATATCTAAATAATCATAATCTAGTATTTGATCATCTGCATAGTAATTTTCCTAGTTTGACTGACTTATGAAAATGTGTAAGTGATGAATAAGAGAGTGAGTATGTGCGTGAGTACATCAACGAATTAAAATACTATTGAACACATATTTTGTCAACTCTCATTGGATCATGGGAGATGAAACTGACAAGAGATTATACGGCAATTCCCAAAACGCTAGTGGCAAATCTGATGGTCTCCGTTTTGTAGATTCGCCAAAAAATACGAAATTAACCCGTCCGCTCTCTCCTTACTGTAAGATTGGACATTCGAAGTTTGTTTTTTTACTAGTTCTGAACTCCCTGCTTGGCTTTTAACTTATAATCACAAATCCAACCTCAATCGACGTAAACTAAGGTTTCCGTTTTATAGATTCGCCCTACAAATTTTTAACTGCAAGTACGTTTGACATCCGAATTTTGATATTTTACCAGTTATGAAAACGCTGCTTTATTGTACATTGAATGAAACAACCATGGTCACATGGTCATTAAGAGAGTCATCGTTAAGGTCTTCTTTTTGTTGATTGTCTCTACCAAAACTACGAAGCGAACACTTTTACCCTCCTTTTGATATCCAAATTACGCTTACTTTTAATAGGAAATTCTTGCTCTGGTAGTGTTTAAAAAAACCAGTTCGGATATTAGTTCCATTAATTAATCCAAATGTTATGAGTTGTCATGGAAATCAAATATTCTTTATCTAGTAGAAAAACATCTTAAATTGTCGGCCGTCAATGTACAGATTGAAGCTGTCAGCGTAACACATATCTAGCTTACATCACTGTGTCATGTTTCAAAGTCTGCTATCCATCCTCGTATGTCTAACGTCAGGAAATAATCTAAATGTATGTGAGGTCACAAGTTGGATGATTGATGAAGTGCATAAAATGACTATAGGTGCTTACGATGAAGAAATCGTCACGAGAAATGTACTTTATCGCATTTTTGTCGACTCTCCCCTCCATCTCCAGAGGAAATTTCCTGACATCACGAATCTTATTCTGTGCAGACAATGATAAAAGCAACTTAATTAAAGTAGTAACCTATACACTTAGGGCGTAACTCAGACATCATCAAAATTATAGACAGAAATACAGTGATCAGTGGTGTGACGAATTCATTACCTATTATATTCACTGTGTTTTTGTTTGTTCTGCTCAGGTTCACAAGTGTATTCGATGAAAACAAATACATTTATTGCGATTTTTACGTACGAAAAACACATTCGGATCTAGCCTCTTTTCGTGTAAGAGATGGAGTAGCATTTCCATTCCATTTTAATTATCGATTGCGCAGAACTCCACCAATCTGTTTTTTTTTCTAGCTGATGTGCACGTGTATGAGCACTTAGTATGGGAACCGATTTATTGGGTCAACCCTGTGGAGCTGGAATTTCAGCTAATATTTTGCCATGAACATTACAGTAAACCGAGATATACTGAAATGTGGAAGTGAAAAGTAAAAGGTGTTTTTAGTATCATGTGGTGACGTGTTTGTCTTGAACTTCGTATTCAAAGCTGAGCTATAAGTCAAGCAGAAATGCAATCGCACATGATCGTTAAGAATTTCCAAGTTCCCATAGCTGAGGTTCTTGAGTTAGTTTATCAATGTAGTCACTGTTGTGATGATAAAGAATAACACACCGGCAGATCAAGTCGATACACTTATGTTTGTATAATCCCTCACTGTAACAACTTTCATTATCATCTTCATTATGACATCGCATGGGGTAAATTAATATTGTTGAATCACATGTTCATTATGTTGCATGGATGTATAATTATTTTCAATATTTCGTGATCTAACATTCTACAGCCTGTACAGGTGATGTAATGTCGCTTCAATTCAATATATCGTGATCTAACTTTCTACAGCCTGTACACGTGATGTAATGTCGCTTCAAACTTTCAATTGCTGTCAATGGTCATAGAATATATAGTTTTAACATAAGACAAAAAATACATTCATTCTCATTCGTTCAGGAAATTTAGGTCTCTCGTTTTGAGATCAATTCAAGTTACAAAGTAAAGATCACCGATATATGTTCACTTGATTTTGATGTAATTTCTTCAAGTCACTCTGGCTACACACATTGAGATTCTTATCTGGCATATTTCAAGATACTCTTGAATTGTCTTGTAAATTTCGGCAATTTCTCGTGCTGCAACGAGAAACGACGTCACAAGTTCAGTGTCAGATAAAAACTAAGATGATCATGATGATGGTGATGATGATGACTATTCATCTCATCATCATCATCATCTTCATCATCATCGTCCCCATGCGTTGAACGCGCCTCGGGGACAAATAGTCGGACTCTCAAATTTCTACAATTCGTTTCTGTTCTAACACTTTTCAGGGTTCATTTAAAGCTCTTGGAGAAAGAAAAACTTTAACCGTCCTAGTTTTTCGAAAATTAAAGTTTAAACCATTTGCATGTACATTGTGTGGCAGTGACAATTCGAGTATGACAATTAAAATATACTGGGCCACATTCACAGGTGATGTAAAGATGCGATTCATAATATCGTGCGAAATCGTGTGAAACCTTTGAATAGTTTCAACGCATTGCTCTTAGCTCCTGCTGATTACGATCAAACAGTAATGATTTGCTTCATTATTCGAATAGTTCGCCAATAATTAAATGACTTTATCGAAAAGAAAAAAAAATAGATATAGTCTCTCTCTCTCTCTCTCTCTCTCTCTCTCTCTCTCTCTCTCTCTCTCTCTCTCTCGCCACACAGTGTAAACAAAGCAGCTGGTCAGAACTTGAAACAAGGCTCCATTTCAATGCTTCCGTACGACTCTGTACGAGTACTGCTACTGCATTACGCATGTCATGTTCTCTCTCAAACGTGCCATCTCCAAGAATCCCTGAATCAGGGTATCCAATACATCACTTACCCTCGATATGAAACCGATTATTTCTGACTCAAAACTAATTTCGTTGCCACTACACCCTCAAAAAAGACTCACCAATTAAATAGTGATTCGATTGGTTCTAAATCTTACCACTGACACCTCAAGAGAGCGCTATTGAATTTTCACCCGGTATAGGGGCTGAACTAATTACCAAAGTCACTTAACATACTTCAGGTATTAAACTTTGTTAATATCTATAAATGTAGCTATATGGCATCATGTCATTGTCCTTTAACCATTGTTGTTGACAGTGTATAGAATGACATCGTAGTATTGGGATACGGCAAGCTATAGTCTCGGTTTACCCAGACCGCAGTGGGGCTCTACTTCCGCCCGCCCACTGTGTGGGCGGGCGGAAGTAGAGCCCCACTGCGGTCTGGGTAAACCGAGACTAGGCAAGCTACCGACTTAGGGAGGGGGCTAAACGTTTTTTAGGGGCAATTCATCTAAATTCAGCACCGAGGGTAAATTCCCCCGTTTCCGCCTCCTACGACTACGGGTTTAGAGATAGTCACTACCCTTTCAGCATTCTAAATCAAAACACATTACCAGTAATTTGTGAATAACATATTTAGGGACTGAAGTACACCAGTTAAAAACTGCTGACTGCATTTTACTATTCAAATAATAATTCTCTCGAAAAATAGATCGGATTTTCCTCTCATTATGCTTCTCTTTTGTGTCTGTGGTGAGACATAATTAAGATAAATGCGTGGAAAGAAGAGTGTAAAGGGATTTAAAAAGACTTTGAGAACCTGCTACGACATCTGTAGGTTTTTTCTCTGATGTATAAACGGTACAAATCAGCATCGACAGAGAAAAAATACGAAGACTTCACTCAAGTCAATGCCATTGGACATTCGCTGCACATTTGTAAGGTTTAATGCTTTGGTAGTCATAGTTGCATAAATTAAATAAAGAACCTTTGCCAACTACGGCTTTCCTTAAAATACAATAGGGGATAAAACTGAATCCCCGGCAATGGAAATTCAATAACCTCTTCGGCGTGAACTTTTTTACAGCGTTGTGGTCTACAAAAAGTTAAAGAGTCTATGATAGCTTTCAGGTCGCAGACTATGAAAGCCTCTACGGAGAGATATTTAGATATAATCGTATAATTACAGCATTACCACCGAGCAACTACTATTTTGTTGCACCGCTACTACAATAATTGCAACTCATTTTATGGTGATATCGTTCACATTTGTTGACTCTGTCATCAGGTTCTGGATTGTACAGCGACAGTAGACTAACTTTCAAACGATGTCCTCGATTTTTCAACTAAAAATACTAATTAAATGAATGAAAACGAAATTGCAATTTTTTTCTCAGCAAGGTTTAGATTAATCCAATTAACCCAAACTACTCGACATAATGACTTTACTTTTGTGATATGCAGGGATGTACACCTTGTTATGCAGACATGACATTTCATTTGAAAATTTTGCAACTATGTATAACTCGGTAAACCTGTCACCAAGTTATCTTTTTGGATAGTATCTGTATCGTGAGAAAAGAAATAAAACGTACAATTTTAATTATATGACTCACTAATTTATCTTCATTAATCGATCTATTCTGACGGTAACCTTATTATTGTTTGTTTAATAGGGCGCATTACACAGTGCGCTGTACACACACACACACACACACGTGCGCGCGCGCACACACACAAGAAGAGACGGAAACAAAATAAAAACAGCAGTTTGAGAAAATAGAGCGCAGAACTGTCCGGGAAAATGATGAACTGCAACGATGAAAATCAAACGTAGAGAATTCGTAATTGAGTATGAGTATAAAGTAAAGACTATTCTCAGTAATTGATCGAGAAAATCGTTGAGAGTTTTTCGACGATCCATAAAATGTAATTGATTTGACGTTGGCCATGGATATAGTACAATTCAAGTGTATACCTCGTAGCAGGCAAAGCCGTCGTTGTCCTCAATATTTCACATTTTCCTCGAATACAAGAGAGATTTTGGATATTCTGTAAAATAAATTTAGCTTGTGGTGAAAACATTTTTAAGGACACCAAAATATAAACTAAATATGGTAGAGAAATTGTTGTTTTGACCAAAAATGAGAGGCACTTTTCCAAAAGCTTTTTTGTAGCAAATATTTCTTAAAAGCAGAGGTACAGCACTTCATTTTGTTTTGCAAAAGTAGTAAAGCTAAAACACACTAGCAAAACATCTATATTAGCATCAAAATGTCACAGGGTAGAATGCACCTCGGGGAGAGATATTCGGACTATCAAACTTTTACAATTCTCTTGTGATCTACCATGCACTTATTGGGGTATAATTTAAAGCTCTTGGTGTATTGTCATCGATTTATGAAAGAAATCGAAAAGTCTAATTTTTCTCCATAGAGTTAACACAGGGATGGCGGCCATTTGAATTTTAAATATCGATAAATCTGTGGTTGTGTTTCTCTAGTACCGAAATTTGCATGATGACCCCCGAATTTTATTCTTGATTTTAAATGGTTGAAATATTCCTAGAGGAAAGTTTGAGCAAAAGTTAGTAAAAAGACGATTTGAACTAATTTGGGATAATTGGATCTTCATATTTCCCAAATTTCTCAAAAGTATCAGGTGCTCTACAGCTGAATGTTGCAATATTACAAATTACTCATAAAAACAAATGTATAGCTTAAGATGGAAAGCAGATGAGCTTACATTTGCAGATCAAACCAACATTACTTCATCATCCAATTATCCCAAATTAGTTCAATCGTGTTTAAAAGTCTTTAACTTTCGAGGCGCGTACTACTTCCTTAATCTTATTTGACGCTACTGTAACACTGTTGCTCATGTTGTTTGAATACTAGGGAGACGAATTTACGCTGAACTTTGCCAACTAAAATTAGGCCTACACATGATGCAAAATTTCACAAAATCTGGCGATCATATTTTCTGAACAAGTTTGTAGAATTTCAATATTTAAAGAGGCAGCTTTGTGTTTGACCATGCGTATGTGAAGGTCACAATGAAACTGTTAAAGACTTGGTTCAAGTCTGTGATTTGTGAACGTTTGATTGGGTGAACGCGATGATTTGTCTTCTATTTTCTGTATTTTTTTGTGAAAACGCGTGATTTTGTGAGTAGGGTGCACGCTACACACGGGAGTTTCTCCCGGTGACCAGTCAGAAACTTACTCTCCACTGCGCAGACTCAAAGGTTACGCGTTCAATCGCTAGGAAAACCTAGCCTGGGCTGCCAAATTCCGAATAGGTTGTATGAATTAGGAGGGACATATTACAAATGATATTACTTTTTTAAAATTCACCGGCTTGAACAAAGTCTAGATTTGTTATTTTGAGGTGGCACTTGTTGCATAATTCTACCAATGTGTATATGCAAATGGCACAAAGTCCAAGTAGTGTTGTCAGCTTCATTGTTATAAGCCTTTCAGTGCGAACCCGTTATCAGTTTATGCACTGATTCCTGAGAAGGTGAAGCTATGGAGACAAGGTACGAAAGATGTATCTAATTACAAATATCACCGCTGGTGGCAGCTCCATACAGCCTATACTGCTGCCACTGAAGCCACACGTTACCTCCGGGACGTTACCACACAGATTAAAAACAAAAATTGCAAGCATCACATATATTATTTTTCTATTTAACTCGAAAAGACTTTTCCATACTCTATTTCTTGTACATTTTTCACACGTGGCCCTCAACATTTTTCGCAAACCCGCCACTCCAAATATAAAATGGTGTGCCCCTGAATACGGAAGTACAGATTAGGCTACATGTCAAAGTTCACTGATCCAGGGAAAGCAAGCGCCATGGCTGCCAGTCAACCGGAGAGTCTGGAAAAATTCAATGAGAATTTTCTCCTGTGTGGGATCTGTTCAGAGCGGTATAAGAATGCTAAAATTCTACCGTGTCTACACAGCTTTTGTGAGCCGTGTCTAGGTAAGCTGGCTGAGAAAAGTGGAGTTATAACCTGTCCAATATGTCGGCGTTCGCATGAACTTCCTGATAATGGAGTGTCGGACATTGAAAACAATGTCTTCTTGAACGATTTGGTTCAGCTCCAAGATAGTGAAGAAAATGACCAAGGTTCCAGAAAGTGTGATGGTTGTAGACAGAGTGACCAGGTACAACATTGTATTGAATGTTCCATGGCATTTTGTCAGATTTGTGTGACAACGCACCAACAAATTCCTCTGACAAGCTCACATCGGCTGATGTCTCTTGTCGAATATCAGAAGGCAAAGTCCGTTGACCCAGTTTCTGTGCGGCCTCCGGTACACTGCACCAACCATTCAAACTACGAGATCGAATTCTACTGTGACACTTGTGACAAAGCAATCTGTTTGAAATGCACTGTGTTAGACACCATCCCTGACAGAACACAAGTACAGGTGTGTGAAAGACGCTGCCAAAGAATTCACAACAGAGCTGTCAGCTGCTATCGACAAAGTGAAAGTGAAAGAAACTCAAGCAAGAGATAGCAAAGCGAGTATTGCATCCGTACTGCAATCTCTGGAGACATGCGTACAGAGAGTAGAAAATAAAATACAAGAACACACTCGTAGTGCCATTGAGAATATTACTGGTATGATTCAAGAAAGTGGCGACCAACTCGTGAAAGAATTGAGAGAAGAGTATAATGCGAGGAAGTTGAATCTGGATGCACAGTTGAAAGAACTGGATATAATGGAGAGTGACCTGAGTAATGCGAGAGAATATGCAGAGAATGTGATGCATTATGGGAACACATCGGTTTTGATGTCGGCCAAAGTGGGTATAGCGAGTCAAATGGATCAATTAGTGAAATTAGAAGCGGAATGTCACCCGAAAGAAAGCGACTACATGGAATTTGAACCGTATGAAGACTTCTGTGAAAGAAAGGCTGTTGGAGAGATGCTGTTGATCCCGTGTAACAGTGAGCAGCGCACCCAGTTA
Organism: Ptychodera flava; assembly: GCF_041260155.1. NCBI lineage: Eukaryota > Metazoa > Hemichordata > Enteropneusta > Ptychoderidae > Ptychodera > Ptychodera flava. The sequence continues at coordinate 3,420,065 of NC_091928.1, forward strand.
TGCAAGAGTTGACGAAGATATCATCGTAACTATAGCTGTACCAAAAGAAGAAAAACCATCACAGAATGCATTGTCACTGTTAGCAGAGACTGTTGACTCAACAATGAAGGCCCCCAACGGCAGCACAGAGAAAGTAGGAGTATTCGATAATCGAAATGAATGTTTGACTTTGAAAACCAATGCAAAGGTTGAAGGAAAACATGAACTGTCGGTGTCTGTTCGTAATAAACCAGTGAAGGGTCACCTGTTAGAATTCAAGTTATTCCTAAGAAAGGTTTGCTTTGTAAATTTGGGGAGAAGGGTTCAGGGGTTGGTCAACTTAACAGTCCCTATGGTGTGAAAATTGTACGAAATGACACAGCTTTAGTTTGTGATCATTACAATAATAGAATACAGTCTTTTAATTTTAATAGAAAACACGATAACATGGTTCAGTTCATGAAGTTAGATAAATCGAAACCTCAAGATGTCACCGTAACCGATGACGGTAATGTATTTATATCAGACGAAGGGCGTAAGGAGATAATTGTCTGCGATGAGAATGGCAAAGTAGTTCGAACTTTTGGAAAGGGGAACATTTCTAACCCCCTCGGGATTGAAGTAAACCCCGTCAATAGCAAGTTGTATGTTGTGGATTACACCGCACACTGTGTCCACATATATGACCAAGATGGCAATTATGTCAAATCGTTTGGGCGGAAAGGTAGCAAGGTAGGCGAGTTTAATCGTCCATGGTTTATTTGTGTAGACGGTGATGGTAATGTCTACGTGGCAGATAGCGATAACCATCGAATTCAAGTGTTTGATATTGATGGTCAGTTCATGTATTCATTTGGCTCCAAAGGAAGTGGTGATGGTCAGTTGAATTATCCCCGTGGCGTGGCTGTGGATAAACACGGCTATGTCTACGTCTCAGATCGTGGTAATAACAGAATTGTTAAGTATGAAGCAGGAGGTAAATTTGTTTGCCGTGTTGACTCTGATGGCGATGGACTCAACTCGCCTTTAGGTATTTGTGTAACAGATGACGAACCGTTTGGCAGAGTACTGGTTGTTGATTATGGAAGTAATTGTGTCAACGTTCTTGCGCAGTAATTCCATGACAATAATGAGATAATAACATTATGATTAAAGTTCATGAACACTTTGAACAGTAGCAAAATAATTATTCACCAACGTATTTTCTATTTAGTGAAGATAAGTGTTCTGAAAGTGAAAATGAATCCACGAAAGAAAACTAAAAAGAAAATCATGTAGAATACTACGTTTTACCCAAAATTTAATAATAAAAAAATTGAAAATTTGTGTTTTCATAATATAATGCTCTCATTTTGCGGTTTCCCTTTTCGACTGTTGGGATTTAATTGGACAAGCGGTTTTGACTGTGATGTCTTCGCTGGATGACTGATTTCGAATCCGATCGAAAATCTACTGAATTGTAATTGTGAAATTAAAAACACTGTGGTTTTCATTTACATTAAAGAATGGACAATGCGTATATCATCATGATAATTGGATGGATCTTAAACTTCAAGTCCTATTCAGAAAAGTGTCATTAATGTTGATACATGTAATCGAGACCGGTACCCTGTACTGTACTTGAATAAACTTATCGACATTTTTCAAATTGTGTGCAAGCATAATGTATTCTTTGATTAATTTTTTTGGGGTAAGCTTATGTATCATTTTGCATGCCATAAAACCGTATGTGCTGTCAGTGTATTTTGACCATAGTGACAGACGAAGTTGATTTGTTCGTAAGAAGTACAACTGTGATGTTATTCTTTTTCATAATTAATTTGAACGTCTATACCTTACCCGATTGCATGTTCACTCCAAAGTTAGGACGGCTTTCGAGTTGGAGCCACCTCCCTGGCCAATCCTCATTAGGTTTTAATGAAATCAAATGATATATTCTGATAAAAGGAATCAAATTGCCTTTCGATGATTGCCCAGCATTCCATGTTGGAGAGAAGACTCTATGCCGATCGTTGTGTATCTGAGAAACTGGAATATACCAAATATTTCATGAGGTTGAAGTTTTACACACATTGATGATTTCCTTTATTAGAGTGATGTGGTTCACAACCTTTATGCTGCACATCGCACAAGAACTATACGTAACACTATTCCATTGTCATATCTCTCATTTTAGCTGTCGACTTGTACAAATGAGAAAAATTCCCTTAGGCCTACTGGCTCTACATCTTTAGAAGAATGGCGTCTTAGCATTCAAAAAGCTAATAAGTTTGTGTGATTTTGTACTCGTTTACTTCTCTAAGTAGGGCACATTACGTCTTTCACGTCATTTATCACTTGCAGCAATACGCAGAACTCTAAATTCTGAGGGGAAGTGCATCCCCCATGTACCAAAGGTAGCATATATTTTCTTGCATAGCAAACCATAGAGAGATGAAGCATATATGATAAGGGGTTGTCTGTCAGCACCTCTAGCAAACAAATTATGCACCGTGTTTGTCAAGCGAAATGATGTACAAATAAAAATCGTAAGTGCGTGAAAAATTTAGGATGGAAGAAATCTATTCTGGTCCAGGAAAAGGAGTTGCTACTGTAATTAGATGTCGTTCATATTTTAATAATAATAGATGTCTGAGAAAGGCTGAACCGAATGATATAGTTGACTGAGACATTGGAATTTGGTAAAACATGAGAATGGTACGTTGTTTCTTTTTAAAATTCAAAATTGTATTTCCCTATCCTGAAAAATAAAAACAAAACATTGAATATGGCTCTGAAAAATAGAGGGTGATTTTTTCAAAAATTGTCCACTATTTTAACAGGCTCCATAAACAAACGGTAAAAATCAAAGTTGTGCTTTATTACTTTCGCACTCAGAAATGCAACCCAGTACCTTCTTACAAAATTTGTAAACAATTTTTGACCTGAGTTTGGCACGTTCATAGTCAGAATATCCAGAAATAGTGTATATATTATGCCAAAGATATCACGGGTGAGGATGTAGTCACCTGCCAGAATGTTTGCACTTGTAGAGCCAGTAAGCAATAATCGAGCGTTCCTTGCGTGTAAATGAACTGCTGAATATAGTCATTACAGGCAGGATCGCTATGTCCATAATTCTGAAGACGTATATCAATAATGTTACGCTTTCCAAGCACAATGTACACCCAAGCGCTCTTCCCATAAAAAACAGACAGTGCAAAGCTGTAGCTGTGAGAATTGATTTTGTTGTAATGCGCTCTTGGCATTTCTGCACAATTTTTGGAGTAGATCAAAACGAATTTCACAAACAGAACAAAAGCGTCAGAAATTAAGTTGAGTACACTTTATGGAGCTTTGACATAAACGTGGAGTTTTTTCATTTGAAATATTGCTGAATCGGCAATTTCCCAGAATTTTAATGTGTACATCATTTAATATCTTGGTTATGCTTTCGTCAACAGCTCACTTGTGTGTTCGTAGTCCTTTCTGTCACATCTGGATTTCATATCTTCGAAATCTGCGCTGTTGAAATTAATCTCGTTTGTCGATTTAGCATTTTTAAGTCTTCTCAAAATTTTACCATTGAATGGCCTTTCAATCAAAAGGAGAACACAGTAAAAGCACCATACAATCTGTATTTCCCAGTAGGTTTCTACCATGTGTATGCTTAAAATTGAACGTATTACGGAAACGGGCAGATATATGTAGCATAGAGCAGATAAAGACCATGAGATCTTGTTTATGGTTCCATGTGATTTGTGATGCCAGATACAGAATTCTTTAAAAGCAGATAATGTCATTCTGTCCGTATATTAGGTATCGATTTATTGAGCAACCTGTAATCTCTTGGAGCCATTGTTAATAATTTAGTCTGTACTGTATGTCCCACGTTTTTCATCACGATTTTCAAGTTCCATTAGCTGTTACTGCAGGATAACGAATTTTCCATATATCTTATTCTGTATGTAAAATAAGGGTTATTGTTATACTTATCAAATCAAGTATGTTCATCAGTTGCCATTATGTGAAGAAATGTCCAATGTTATTGTTTACAACTGATTTTAGTACGGACCAGAATTCATCCAATATATACATGTTGACACATTGTGTTGAGTTTGCAATCCTAATGCTTTGTTGTGATGACGTAATTGATTTGGAAGAGGAAACTGTATACCTGCAACAAATAAATAAATTACGAAAGGTACAAAGTGTTTGAGACTATATTTCCAGGACTGTGTATAGTGCTTTGAGTAATGTACAAAGGTATAATCCATGGTATTCGAGATTTATTCTAACCTGTAGGTTGAAACCGAAGTGGAACCAAAAACTCTACTTCCATCAATAGCTTTACAACGAGCCCTAACAAATGTTAGATAGGAAAAGAATTGATAAAATTTGAAGTCCCAATATCTGTCCCCGAGGCGCGTTCTACCTTAAACCAACTGACCACTTTAATACCGGTAGTTTATTTGCAGTTAAACGTCATTAATTAGTATGAAATAATTGATATTTACTGAATTAATTCTTAAACGATGGCGCAGTTCATTCTCGACAGGGATACAGTTCATATTTGTTCAGCTAAACCGCTAGTATGTCACTGTTTTCTGTAGGCCACACCACATATGTTGAAAAGTACCCTGCAAAGGCTGAGAAAAGCCAAATGGTTGGCAATTTGAGATCGAATGTTCGCTTTGATGCTAGGAATAACTCTAGTAAAACCAGCGGGAAGACGTCAGTAAAGAGAGGATTCTGCGTTCGGTGCCTTTTTTCCTCACCTACCTCGATGATACCTTTACACTTCGGAGCACAGGGAATTTCTTACCTTCTCCGCTACGTCTTTTCAACAGTTGAATACGTATGAGATGTCCAATCGAATACACCAGTGATATGCCTCGACTTTTCCAGGTGATGGATGTGCGGATAGTTGCCGTAGATCTCAGGTGTCTATTTTTAAAAGTTAGTCCAAACTATATTTTTATCTGAATGGGTGTGCTAGGTTTTGACGAACAGTGACGGATAAAGCAGCTAACATCCTCTTCCGTCAAAAAATATTAGGGTTTTATGTTGAGAAGAGATCCTTACGTAAAATACATCAAAATACAACTCTCTCTCTCTCTCTCTCTCTCTCTCTCTCTCTCTCTCTCTCTCTCTCTCTCTCTCTCGTGTTACTTTTAAAATTTAATGTAGATTTACAGCGGCAGTCCTTGATCCGTGGTTCTCGCAATAGTACTTGTTGATATTGATATCCTTTGTTGTTTCTTTGAAGTTACATGCAGTTGATCAATTTGTTTTAGAATGTGGGCTAGCTGATGAAAACCTGCTCCTTTAAGACCAAACTACATGCACACTCTATTTTGATCGAAATCTGGCCATATTTGGTACTGAAATGAATGACCAAAATACGAACAAGCGTCTCACTGAGGATGACTTTCTAGAGCGATGAAAAACCTTGCACCTCTAAAGGGAACGCTATGTCATCGTGTAAATGTCTGCTTGTTTTGATTCTTTAAGATAAAATCGGCCATCTTTGATCATGATATTCAGCAAACTTTGGAGTCGTTCTTCAATCGCACAATTTTCAATTTATAGACTCATACCATACACTGTAAGTTCTCGGCCCTACCATGTTACTTTGAACGGTCAAAGCTTCTGAAAAATGATTGTCACTTAATTAGTCATATCGCTGTATGTTTATAATTCAAATGTCTGCGGGAGTTTCAAGATATTTTGGGTACTTAAAATACAAAACGTCACAGCCTACGGAGCTCAAACACTACGTGTGCAAAAATGTAAGACTTACTGCTTACACCAATTTTCCATGCTTGAACGAATACACATGTGTAGATTTTCAAGACTGGTAGCATTAAAACTGCCATTTATTGAAAATCAGTTTTATCAGCTGCTGGATAAATGTTACACGCAAAACCTTGAAATATGACATAACAGTGATATACAATGCAGACACATCCCTAGATCCTTTCAACAGATGGTCTCCAGCAAACAACTAATGTTAAAACACAAGCATCGGCAGGGCTCGAAATTAACTTTTTCCCCGGTAGTCCCACTGGGCTACCATTTTCTGAAGTTGGTAGCCCAGCGACAAGGTCTGGTAGCCCATGCATGAATGAAGAGGGTTTTTTGTAAAGGATATTTTTATTTATATCTAGACAATGAACGATTTATTTTGCATGATTCTATCCAGTAAGTGAATTTTCTAGTCATTTGACATCAATACCTGCAGATCATAGCCTTAGGAGAACGGTATAGCATGTGCAGTGGACAACGGTGACGCCTCAAAGTTTGACGACCTATTCACACATACGCAGAGCTTATATGCAAATTTTGATGTTCGCAATGACAACGACTTTTCACTCAGCATGTGTAAACATAACATGGCTAAAAATAGATTGGCTATGAATTTCAGGATGACAACTTGGTACAGTCATGTTCCTAATACTTTCGTGGCAATTTTGACTATATTTCCCCACCATATCATTGCGAAATTTGTGGATGGCCCGACAGCTTTTTCTTTGCAGTTTGAATAATTTTGTGTTTAATTGTGATTGATAAATTGTGATTAAATAACTATGAAAATGAATTTTCATTGGCCATCATTTCCTGAGCCTGTTATCCAAGTACATCAGTTCAGATATAAATGATATTTTATTGAAAGTTTGTCGCAACAAAGTCGACATGTCCTTTCTGTGTCCAGCTGGGTTGACTGTATGAGCGTCGGTCATCTCACAGCGATCAACATCATGTCGCCCACTAAGTAATTTCATGTCCCAGGCTTTGGTAGTCCGTGTGGGCTACCATTTCATTCGTTTTGGTAGCCCTAGGGAAAAGTTGGTAGTCTGTGGACGCGGGACTACCGCTAATTTCGAGCCCTGATCCGGAAGGTATGCAAAATAGTTTGTAAGGCAGAGATCTTGCGATCGGGAGAAAGTTCAACATTGACTGTCTAAGTGAGTTTTAATCCTTTGTTCTCCTTTGATACTGTGAAAGTTGTGTTTAGTTAATGAGTTTATTCAGATGTGAAGCTTATAAAAAAATTTAAGTCAAATACAAAAGTTAAATCACCAAAAATACATTTTGCTTTTACATCATAGATTTTAAGTCAGACCTAATCAGTTTAATCAGGAAATAAGGAACTTTATAATTACTATAAGACAAGAAGAAATGAGAGACCTTTCACACGGATAGAATACTGCGGAAAATGAAATTTCATCAATTCTTGACCGCGGACATCCGGGAACTTGCGGTTTCACGTCATTTTGCGTCACACTGCCGTGAGAACAAAATATTGAAGTGTGGATTTTTCAACCTTTGCACCAGTATTCAAAGTTTCAACATTATGTCAATGATAAACACTAAGTTCTGTCTTTTGTCACATAATTTCTCATTGTTCACTGTCCTGTATAGTCAAATCCCAAGTGCGTGAGATGAAAGTGACGTCACTCCGCGGTCAAGAATAAACCTTCTCAAGACTGATTTACTCTCTACAGGCAAGCTTTTTGAAAATATTGGGTTAAAAGTCAACCCGAAGCTACTTTTACCGAAACGCAGAGTATTTATACCATATGAACTTGTGTAACAGTAAATTCCATTTCAGGAAAGACAGTTTCCAATGCCTGAAAACGATTGTGTTTTTTGGTAAAAAAACACGGTGTGAGGGCGTCCGTGAACGGGCTGAGGTCAAAGGTCGGTATCGTCTCAAAACAATATGTCCGCGCTCACTTTGACTATTCTAACTACGGTTCTTAGGCTCGTTTTCTGCCTTTGTCCGAAATAAGGTGATGTATTTATGATCAACTGACAAGTTTTGCCAAGTGAGATTAACCTCCGTTCATGTATTCAGCCATCTTTGCACTGCCAGAACTGGTTTTTGTGTCGCTGTCGTCTCAACTTCGTACTCCATTTGCGGGAAATTTGAAAATAACATGGCGGGTACGGACGCAGACGATTTGAACACAGAAGAGACAGAGGAGTACATGGGTAAGTATGAAACAATCTGACGTCAGAAGATGCTGTTGACTATTTAATTAGAGTTGCTTTCATCAAAGAAAGTTCATTTACCGTTTTGTAGCTGCAACATCTTGTCCATGTCGAGGAATTTTCTTTGCCGCAATGGGCCATGGGGTGGATTGGGATTAATTTGAAGGTTTTGAGAAGGCTGGGGTAGACTGGGAAGGTTTCTTGAAGCCCTTTTTGGGAGAAACCATCGTTCAGAAGTACATGTACTGCTGCTATATGACGTGCAGACTAACAAAATTCACGGCAGTAGCAGTCAGAGTTATGCATGCAGTCGTGAAAACCGGGGCTTCTCCGACGTATTTGCATGGAGGGTAGCTTTGCGTGGAACTTGGAAGGGCTGTATTCATGGTTACATCTCCCCGGGGCCCTGTTGCCATGCAGAGCTATAATACCCTCCATACAAGTGGCGGGAAAGCTGCGGGTCACATCACTGCAGTTTCAGAGAAGTTTGACGCCAACGGCAGTCTAATTTGAGTCAAGTGCGTGAGTTTTGAAAAATTGGAGGAGGAGTGTGTTCATAATATCTAACACTTCTGTAAATCTAGCTTTGTTCAATCTGATTAAATATGATGTAGAGATGGGTCTGTGTATATGTAATCATGGAGGTAGTAGATGATGTAATCATGTTGTGGTCTGTCCTCGGTCCTCCCATGTAGTACAGTACAACACCATTGTGTAAAAGTTCACGATGTACAGATTGAGTTTTGCCATCCCAACAGTGTACCAGTACATCAATCCCATCACAACACATGGAGTTCTAAATCAATGTAAACCATGGAGATATCTTTTTAACCTCTATGCTTAAACAAAGGAAATATAAAAGACACATCAAAATTTCCAGCTTTGAGTCCTGTAACTTGTGACATCTTCCAAAATATAATATTTAAGGCCAAATAAAAAAATATGTGCTGTTCCGATTACATGGTTTTCGAAAATAGGGTAGGTAGGTAGGGAATTTTTTTTTCAATTTTTTTTTATTCCTCAATGTGCATTTTGTACGCGTTCAAACAAACTATCAGTAAATAATTTCCTCATGAAACACACTCAAATTGAATATCAAACTATTAAAATAAAATAAAATCGCGTGATTTCATGGGTTTCATGTTTTTTCATATAGTTATGCTTACTTCCTGGTTTATGAAGCTCAAAAAGTCTAGGGTCGGAGGATAAAATTGGGGTAGGTCGGGTAATCGGAACAGCACATATTTTTTATTTTGGCCTAAGCGATACTGCCCCTTGGCCCATAATGGACGAAAGCAAATTTTACACGATATAACATATGAGGCAAAGCTGAGTACATTACGAGTTCAAAGTTTGCTTGAGTCATATATCAGCTGTGATGGGGTACGTTATATTTGGCAATGCCAGTAAATGTTTAGATGTAGAAAACATCTGTGGCCACAATCTTGGATAGTGAAGTTGGAATACATTATCAGTAATAATCTGGATGGATGACGTCACAAAATTCACTGGTATTGATAAAGCTATAATTCAGTGAATATTATTCAACAGTTTGTCTCCCCTCTTGCAAGAGTGTGGCAATCTATCTTACAGTGTTTTATCTGCCTTACTTTTGTTGTCTATGCCATAACAACATCAAATGATATGCTGATTGTAATTTCATCTTTATAAAGCCCATGACAATTTTCACAGTATGGAAAGAAATTTTGATGAAACATTCCCTGCCTTGACAGTGGCACTACCACATGATACGATCTTTTGAGAATGCTTCATTGTACTATTGTTTTATTTCTCATTATCAAATGGAATATACTATGTTCTTTAATGTATTTGTTCCTCTGTATATATAAGCAGTGTATACACTAACTATCACTTTTAGTGATAGTCAGTGATGGGCAATCTATAAAGAAACTGTGAACTTTCCACATCTCATGGGGTAACAGAATGTTGAACAATTTTTTTTCGAAAATTCGAATTTTTTCACCAAATAAAAGTTTGATGACAGTGTCAATATGAAACCTCATATCTATATAACTGTATACAGTAAAACTTGCTGCTACATGTAGTATAGCGCCCTCACACAGCTTTGCTGTCTTTTCTTATTCCACGGGTAATCATTGGACAAGTGATTATTTCTCTACAAGGGAAAACGTAATGTTCATCTTCATACCGGTCAATTCAACTTAATTTGCATAATGTAACTTTAGAGAGCCTGGGATATACCTGGTACATCATTTGTGATGTGGTCTTACTTTTAATACCAGTATTTGAACAGATAAATGTATGAGTTGATACATTACTACTGAACATCCAACTGAAAATATCATATTGTAAAAAATTAAATGACTACCTCGGTCAAAGCTTTCCATATTGGAGACTTGTTGTATAGTAAAACTACCTATAAAACATTTTTATTGCGTCCAAACTTGTACATTATTCAAGTGATTGAATAGCCTGTATACAGAAAACTTGAAAAGAATCAAACTTGAAGAAAAGTAATGTTTTCTATATATGTATATCCATCATAATTTGAAAGCACTTTTTTTAAAAATTAATATGGACATGCAGGATAGAAATACTTTTAATTTCTTGTGGCAAAAGTTTGCCACCGGATATGAAATCTGGTGGCAATTATGAAAAATTCTGGTGGCAGTTCAACACATTATGTGATCAGTACAATACAACATTTTGTCATTGCCACATACTCATTCTAATTTATAAATTCTCGAAAATATGGTGAGTACACGTCACAAAAAGTCAACCTATACTGCATGCCTCGAAAAAAATTTTCAAACTTACTAACCGTGGGACACGTGAATTTCATTTTTACTTGCCCGAGAGGAAAAAGTACTTGCCCTAAATTTCTAATAACTGTATCAGTAATTTGTAACAGAGAGCAAGAGTTTGGCCATATGAAGTGAATTCAAAGAGGGAAAAAACAGATTCAAACAAGAACTACATCTTGTTAAAATGAAGGACTATTACCAAATCTGAAATGTCCCAGAAGAAATGTGAGAATACTTTAGTCTTTTCTGTAGATTTTTGCTATTTAGAAAACATCTTTGAATTTGGAATTTTTCCACAACCTAGTCCAAATTAAAATCTTTGCATAAGAGTAATAAGATTGTGTGATTTACAATGTGCATGGCTGGCTGCTGCTCTTTATTATCAAGCTGAGATCACAAACAACTGCTCTGCTAGTGTTTATCTGCCAATGCATACGCACATGTACATCTGCAACTCTTTTACCTGTTTACATGTTTGCTCACTGAGCACAGCAGTCTTTCAAAGTTTATTGATAAATGTATTCGTCAAGAGAGCAGATTCAAGTTTCGTTTTTGTTACTCTCTAGTGCAGATTTGTTTTCTGTAAGTGAGAGCCGATCCCTAAAAACCAAGGTCACGTAATTTGAAACTGTCTGCATCTCACGCACTACGTAGCTGCAATATGTGGCCTCCTTGGTCGACTGAGCCTGTTTCGACTACGATGTAAACTTGTACTTTTTCATCTGGGTGTTGATTTACGTTGAACAGTAAGCATTGCCGAGATCTATGGCTTTGAATAAGTTTACATCCATTTACAAAGCACATGGTGCAATTACACTATCGCGTGAAGCCGATCGACTGTCATACAACTCATACGCTTGCACAAAGAGAATGGCAACCACTGTCAAGAGCATACCACTTTACGGCACACATACAAAACAGTGAGTTCACTCCGTGTCGTCGGAGAGAACATGTCGCAAAACTCTATTTTTACGACTTTTGTGTTTTACAACAGCAAGAACGATTATTTTGCGATGTCGGGCGGATTTTCAAGGGTTTTCAGAAAACACTTCTGAGAGTTGAAGGACTTACAATGATTGTAGACGTGTACAGACCTAATGAAATACGTTTTCAAGCTTGAATTGTCCAGAGCTTAGTTAATTCAACCGCTGGTGGACTTGCCCGTCGGACGGGAAGCATATTATTGATTTTAATTGCCCGACCGCAAAATTCGCTAGCAACGCTTAACGGGCGTCGGGCGATAGGAATTTTGAGCCTGTACTGGCTAATGAATTGCAAGTATTTATTATTATTAAATCACGCATGCTGCAGTTTGGCTTTGTTTTCAAAATGTCACAACATGCTTTTATCTTGTGCCCTATGACTGCATTATGCGGCTATCACAGAGAACAACAACATGTCAAGTGTACAAAAGCTGCTGTCATCGATATGGAGATTAGCCAATCACAAGTTTGGATTCACGCTATGTTTTCATTCATGCCAAAATGTCGCAATTAGTTTGGGTTTTTTTTTTAATGAGTTTTTTCCGCCGTCCGACAACGCGTGTTCCCGAAGCGGGGTCCAGACACTTCGCACCAAAACCAGTTCGCCCCACACAACTTCGTCCCAAAACCATTTCGCACCAAAACCACCTCGTCCCAACTACTACCTCGTCCAACGCCACTTCGCCCCAAGTACCACCTCGAACTAAAACCACTTCGCTTAAAGTATATTCCGTCAATTCGTCCTAAATCATCGATGCCACGATGTATCATACCGTTGTTTTTACCTGCAACTTGGCTACCACGAACCATTTATTCTTCCATGAAACCATAAACGGTATATTAGAAAAAAAACACGCAAACTACTAAATGGTACATTTCAGGTGCCGTGCGCGGTATCGCACGATGCGATGTCATTTTCTCGAAATGTGTACAATTTCAAGATTTCAGTACGTCCTGGGATGATAGAAAGGTGATTAAAACTTCACTGGCAGTGGTTGGTTATCTTCAGCTTTTAACGGTTAGCGATAAATTGGGGAGTGAAGAGGCATCGTTTTTGGGGCGAAATGGTTTTGGGCGACGTGATTTTTGGGGCGAAGAGGTTTTGGTACGAGGTTGTTTAGGTGCGAAGTGGTTTTGGTGCGAAATGGTGTGGGACGAGATGGTATGGTGCGAAGTGGTTTTGGTGCGAAGTGTCTGGGAACCCTTCAGTGTTCCTTCATTCAAGCCGTAGGATCGATGACATGATGACCCAAAATTTAGTGGCAGAAAAATACCACCAGAAAAAAATTTTGGTGGCAGATTGACAGTTTTTGGTGGCAAATGCCACCATTGCCACCGATTATTTCGAACACTGACATGTAGATGTGAAGGGGTTTTATAGTTCTACTGTCTGGGATATGCTTCAACAACAGAATTATGCCAATGTCAGCTTTGTTACTAAATATAGCCGCAGGTGTACAACTTCGGACACTACTGCTTGAAATTCATACAGATTTTGTTGTTGCATGTGTGGCTGTTGTTGCATCTTGTAGTCTGAGCCATAAATTAGTGTGACCTACGGTAATAGTAGCCTTTGAAATACATGTACTAACTGGCAGGTTTTATTTTCATCATTCTCTTGCAGAAAATGTGGACAATATTTTTGCATATTAATGAAAGAAAAATGACATCATTTGCGATCAGTGCTATTATCATGTGCTCTTTACACTGACTGAATGCCACAATACACCATTGATGGTTTAATGTGTGATATTCACTCACCATTCAGATTTGATTTGATATTCTCATAGTTCAAAGATGTGTCAAAATTTCAAACGTCCAATTTTCTATTTCGGCAAAATATGTAGTGTACCAGTCAGTTACAGTCTAGAGTTGTTATTTTGTTGTATAGCATACACCAGTGTTGCCGCCAGGACGGGCCCTTGCGACAATGTCCCCAAAACGAGACCTGTGTCCCGCATTCTTGCATCTCGCGGGTCACCTCGGGCGCGCTTTTGAGCCACTCTGTGGCGGTGTCGTTTGCAAGTAATATCTGACACTGACGGCGACCATTGTTTTGCATGTTTCTTTTGAGGCTTTTATTTACGTACTTTCAGAGCTAATTAAAACCGTCACTTGATATTACAATGTGCTTTCATTTGTAGTCCGACAGAGCTCTGATTGGCGGCAGATACTGCTACAATTACTTCCGTAAAATTAAGTCGTAGTCCGGACGCTTGAAGTTTGTTTTGAGAAACAAATAAGTCGCAAAATGATTCAAATTTGATTGACGACTGATGCATTTTCTTTTTGTTTGCGGAAAATTCCATTCTGTTGCCATGCATCGACAATTAAACGGCATTTCAGTAGGCAAGTTCAATATGGCAGAACATCAAAAGCGAATTACATCATTTTTAACGAGTCTAACTCGGAGTTTGTCAACCGATCGCGATCGCAATGACGATCAAACACCGTCTGTTGCCCAGGGTGATGACTCACACTCGACGCGATCTGATTGTAACACATGACACAGTGCGATCCACCGGAGTCGAAGAAAAAGAAAACCACTGAACGAAAGTTTCAACAGAGTTGGAGGAAAAATGAAAAGTATTCTAACTGGTTGGAATACAAGAGTGAAAAGAAACAGATACATTGAAAGATTTGTCGTGAAACTGGCAAGCGAAATACGTTTACTGAACAGTCTGGATGTGAACATTTCCGTATATCAACATTGGACCGCCATATGCGCGGTAGTGATCACTTGCAATCAATTGAAGAAGTCGCCTTGCGTAGAAGTTTCGACACCGCCATCAATCGAGCTCTGTCAGAAAATGATAAAGGTATTGCAGTCGGTTTATTGGTTGGCAAAGGAGGACATTGCCACACGAAAATATGAATCACTTCTTGAAAATCCTGAAATTGCAAGGCGTTCAAACGGTGGATAAGTTGGAGATCGGACAGAATGCAAGTTACACCTCCCGACAAACTGCCTAAGAGATGCAGGATACCATCGGAACAGTGATTGCTAATGTTTATGTTGTCCCCAAAATACACAAAATGTCCCCAAAAATAGACAGTGGCGGGACACAGTGTCCCCTGGTTTAAAAATCCTGGCTGCAACACTGATACACTGTATTCTAAACTCCATACATGGTGGTGGGGGAGGGTGTTTGAGGTTCAACACAATAAGGTTCATTTGCCATGTGGGGGTTCAACACTATCCAGGGTCAGTAAAGGTCAGAAGTTGAATTTCTATTGGAACTCATGAAACATTTAAAAGTATTGACAGAAGATTTAGGAAATTAGACCATAAATGATCTTATGAGTATAATAAAATCACTGTGTATTATAACATTTATTTGAAGCAAGTCCTTCAAACAAAGAATTTCTTTGGTGTGGCCATAGTCCTCCATTAGAAAAAGACTTCAGGGCTGTCTTTAGATTTTTCTGGAAGTGTTATTCAAGTTGCTAAGAGTGGTAAAACTATTCATTTGACTGACTCTCTGTAAAAATCCCCTCTGAGCTACAGAACCACCTGCTCTGATGTGTTGAAATCAATTTCTTTGTTTGGTCTTTTCAATTGTGGAGGGACAACAACTGATTTGTGTGTGGCAGTATTTATGACCATTGCATTTTTATGTTTGACCTCAGACATAAACTCAGCTACCTTACATAAATCTCAGCCAGTCTCAAAGTGTCGTTCACATTTAACGCACTTTAATTTGAGTTGCCCTGCTACTCAGCAACAAGCATATTTTGACTTCGTCAACGTTATTTGCTGTCAGTATTTTTACCGAGAGATGTTTTCCATGTGAATTCAGACTATTCTACTAATACCAAGGTAACGGTACATTGTAGATATTACTGCTGTCTTCTACTTAAACTATTTTTTCTGCTTGTGGAAATTTTGATCACCGTTTTTCCATCTCGGAGTCATGTCTAAACACTTGAGGAGCACTTAGTGAGGAATTAATAATCTTGGCCTCGTCCATGTATATTTTATTGACCACAGTTACATGCCAGTCTGTGATATCAGTTGCTACAAAGCCTTGCATCTGATAAAGCTGTGTTGTGTGTTTAACAGTGCCAGGTCTATGATATCAGTAATCTTAGTGAACACAATTGTCTACACTGAGTTTAAGATTCCAGGTGATTGAGAAAATAACTTTATCAGAATTCACTAACGGGGCTATTACCAATCTGTTATTAGTTACGGCAGTGATAGCAACTGGATGGCATTGCTGATAGTTTGTTCTGCAGTGCAGTATTGAACACTACATCAGTAAGTGTGACGCATCAGTTACATTGGTTTCTTGCATGGGAAAATGTCTAACGCAAACTTCCAGGTGTTTTTGGATACGATACCCCATGTCCAGCTTCGTATGAAGGAAATTGGGAATTGTCCTTCCCAAATGATCAGCTGGCACGGAGGAAAGCAGTGAGAACAGCTTTACTGAACTTTGCCTGGCGATGGGAAGATATTCCGGATGGCTGGAATCAGCTGGACTGTTACCTAATACGGAAAATTGGTGCAAACTGGAGGACATTTGCAGGACAGGAATGGCAGGAATATTTCGGCAACACATTCTTTATGATATATTTCTGAAAAGAATCCTGCTGACGGAAAAGACAAATCCATCAGAAGCTATTCCGTCTGTGATGAAGGAGTTTTCAAAGAAATGGGAATATTTTCCTGGCAGGTGGAAGCATCTTGAGCGAATGCTAACAATGAAATTTGGTGATAACTGGAGAAAATATACAAAACAGTGGAAGTCCTATGTTGAAGACATGGAAAATTTCCATGAATTTCTCAACAGTATTTCACTCACACATTCCCGGATGTTTCTGAGTCGTGACGATTCCTTCATTGATTTCCCAAGGGAGTCATCTTCCAAAATCACCCAGTCTCAAGTGGTTTCCCAAAGTCTGCAATTTTTCCATGACCGATGGAATGGTTTCAGCTGTGGTTGGACACATCTTGATCATCGACTGTGCTGTGTCATTGGCAGGGACTGGAGAAGTTTTGCCAAACGTAAATGGCGTGGATTTATAATTTTGAAAGATGCAGCTGTGCAGATCAGCAAGCCTGTCACTTTTACAGGCAGTGAAAATGTCAGATACAAATAACTGAAAGGTACATACATGTACCCACTTTTAAAATTTCTCTTTGTAGATGTGACAAGTTTTTAAAACTTGAACAAACAGTCTGAAAGGCCAGCTTGTACATGTACATGTACATGTATATGTACATTGATTTCTTATTTTTGCATTACACATGCTCTTTACCTGTATATACATGTATGTATTCCAAATATTCAGACATTTTGACATTTTGCAATTCTTCAAACATTTTGGCAGAAATATGTAATTTGAATCTCACACTAAAGTCTAGAGTGGACAACACCCATTTAGATCTAGAGTAGACATAGCAAGAAATAAGTACTTATCAAAGAATGTACAGCTGAAATTCTGACAAACTTGATACATGCATTTTCAAAACCAGCACCTATACAAATACTGTCTTTCAAAACCATTTCCCTTTTTCTGATGGAAAAATATTGAATTTTTTGTTCACAGACATTTTGTATGAATTGCAGCTTATGGTACAATGCAGAATGTAATGTACAGCATCAAAAAGGACAATTAAATTGGTGAAATGATTCAGCCATCATCAACACCTTTGCATCATCATCTTTTTTGTTTGTAATTCAACAAAGTTTTATCTGAAAAAATATGAATGTGTCTCAATTCACTGTTTGTAACCTTTATGTCAACTTTCTACATTGCAAATCTGACTTTAAACATTAATTTCGTTTCTTTAGAGAAAGAGACCAAATTCCAGTATAGTTATGCCAGGAGTGCCTATGCAAAGAATGTTATGTCAGGTTTTTTAGAAGCTTGTAAGTGAGTCAACATAAAAACACTGTTGTCATCATTCACTATCTGTGCACAGTTGATTGAAGAATTCAGTTCACTGTAATCCATGCATATCATTGTGTGATTGGACGATGTGGTATCGATGTTTTCTAGTCAGCCCATCCTACATAAAGCTCAATTACTCATGAATGATATCATATGAGATCTGCAAAGTAGATAAAAATTATCTCTTTTGCTTTACTGTAAACTGTAAATTAAAAACTGAGTTTGTTGTGCCACAGAGAAGGACAAATATTTTCCTTGCATTTCTTTGCAAGACAAGTGGAATATGATAAAATTATTTTGTATTTGGTGCTTCCTTGAACAAGTACAGTAAATATCCCTAGTGATTTTATTTCATGGAGTCTAAGCCTGGTCATTGCAAGTAAACAGTTATAAATAAAATATTTCAAAATAAGTAAAAGTAGATCAACTAACGATGCCTAACCTCTCTGTTTCTCTTTGTGAGAATGATGTGACAACTGTAAGTTACTCAAAGCATAGACAGTGTCTATGCTCAAAGACACAGCTCTAAAGTGAGTTGTAGATTTGTATTATGACTTTATACTGCAACAATGTCAAAATTGAAACCTTTACATTTACCAATGATTGAAATACAGTTCTAAGAAATCGTTTAATAACTGTAACTTCTTTAGGTATGCCCTAATGTCCTAAGAATTGTGGATTCCAGTTCAACTTTCTTAATTTTCTTGGCCTGGGGTGCCTCTTTATAACATTAGGTGAAACACCTTGAGGGTTATGTTGTAATGTGTTTATAGTTATGTTGTAATGTGTTCATAGTTATTTTGTAATGTGCGTAGGCTTAAGTTGAGGTGTAATTCTGCTTGCGTTGAATCCAGTATCAATTTTATCCCAATTCTTGGCAAACCTTATTGCTGGACAACAGGATTATTATGATAACAGTGTATTGTGACAGTGACAGTGTATTGTGATCTAGGTGTATTAATTTTTGACAATCTCTGTTCTGCACACTGTCTGATACATGTTACAAGCATACAAAGCAGCAGATCTTGTGACATTGAAAGCCAGTTTAATTATCCCTTTCACCACCATGGTTTGGCCCAAAACCAATTGTTATCAATTGTGATTACGGACCCGTTTATAGGGCATAGGGGTGAACAGGTTTGGTTAATATAACACGTGATGAACTGAACTGTTTGGAACTTTTAAAATTTTGTACTTTAATTTTGCTCAGTCATGAGGTGTGTCAAATCTCAAAATTGAAGTTTTAGCAAGGAATTTATTCATTTACATAAATATAAAGACTGCATTCATTGGTTTTCAAAGTGACTAGTTATTGTGAATGGCAACATTCATTGTGCTCTGTCATCATGACAGCAACTTTTAAGTTTAATACCAGTATGTCTTCATATAAGTCCATGTTTTAAATGGATTATTGAACTGTCATGTAGGACATGGTTTCTGATTTACAAGCATTATTTAGGAATCAAAACTAATGATGAAATATTTGCACTGTCATGGACCAGTTTTTAGCTCCGCTGTCAGCGACGCGGAGCTTATCAAATAGGTTGATTTTCCGTCGTCGTCCGTCGTCGTCCGTCGTCCGTCGTCCGTCGTCGTCGTCGTCGTCCGTCAACAATTGCCTTCTCCTCTGAAACTGCAAGTCCAATTGCTTTGAAATTTTATATGCAGTTCACTTGTGGTGACTACACTTAAGTTTTTTCAAGTTGTGGTGAAATTTGCATATTTGTATTTTTGGGGCAATTTTTGGTGTTTTTGGTAAAAAAATCTTCTTCTCTGAAACCGCTTGTCCGATTGCTTTGAAATTTGATATGCAGTTTACTTAGGGTGACTTCAGTCAGATTTGTTCAAATCGTGGTGAAATTTGCATATTGTATTTTTAAGGCAATTTTTGTCATTTTTGGTAAAAAAATCTTTAAAAATCTTCTTCTTCAAAATTACCAGTCAGATAGCTTTGATATTTGGTACATATGTCCCTAGGGATGATCTATTTCAGATTTGTTCAAATTGTGCAGAAATATGCAAATTTGCATTTTTAAGGCAATTTTTGCCACTTTTGGTCAAAAAATGTATTTCTCAAAAAGTACTGGTCTAATAGTTTTGAAATTTGGTATACAGGTTTCTATAGATGAACTGAGTAATATATATTGAATTTCTGATGAAATCTGAAATTTTGTATTTTTGGGGCAATTTTCGCCATTTTTGGTCAAAAAATGTGTATTTCCAAAACTATTTATCTGATAGCTTTGAAATTTGGTATACAGGTTCCTACAGATAAACTACATGATATTTATTGAAATTGTGATGAAATCTACAATTTTGTATTTTTGGGGCAATTTTTGCCATTTTTGGTCAAAAATGTTTTCTCAAAAATTAGTGGTCTGATAGCTTTGAAATTTGGTATACAGGTTTCTACAGATGAGTTCAGTAATATATAATGAATTTCTGATGAAATCTATAATTTTGAATTTTTGGGGCAATTTTTCCCATTTTTGGTCAAAAAATGTGTTTCTCAAAAAAAGTACTGGTCTAACAGCTTTGAAATTTGGTATACAGGTTTCTATAGATGAAGTTATGAACTAAATTTGATCTCTTGAAATTATGATGAAATCTGCAATTTCATTTTTTGGGGCAATTGTTGCCATCTTTGGTCAGAAAATTTTATTCTCAAAAAACTACTCATCAGATAGCTTTGGTTGACATGTTCTTAGGGATGATCCGATGTGATATATTCAAAGTATGATGAAATCTTCAATTGTGTATTTTGCAGCTATTTTAGCCACTTTTTTCTGGCCTCTGCATTGAGCTATCAAAGATTTCCACCTTCCTAATCAACATGTGTAAAAATAGTTTTTCTCTACATAAACACAGCGGAGCTATATCGGCCGCTAGGTCGCTTGTTTGACAGTAGTAACCTTGACAACAGTAGATTTTGGTATTTCTTCAGGATGTCATTTTGTGTACAGATTATTCACCCATTTTAGATTGCTGTAGAGATGTACACAAACTTGCAATCATGATGTAAATAAATATTTCAACACAGTTGTTTTATCCTTGTCCATTGTTTTATGAGGCATCATGGGTAATACCATACACAGATAGATAGGTGTGAAAAGGCTCACAATAATACAATAGTGCATACAGGTATAACCGCTCTATTCCTCCAGTCTCTGAGGTACCTGATAAAACTGAAAATATGTGCATAGTGTACATCCAACGGAATAGATTCATTCGGATGATTCCACATTCCTGATTTCACACGTCACCAGGAATGTTTAAACTGAAAATCAAGCTGGTATTTATGCCTGGCTATGAATTATGTGTACAGTTTTAATCAACAGGTGTTGTACTGAGTGAAGTGATGATCAAGCTATTCCTAGGGCTGTACCTGTACTTCTAATAATTTGTGGATTTACAGTTTGTCTTTGTGATTTTATCACCTTTTGAACGAATCTGTTTCTTATTCTGAAGAGATTTAGTATGATTTCTCCTCATCTACAATGTACACCTGTTTCAAAATCATCTCAATGCAGTCATAATTAAATTGTTAATTTGTTGGTCACTGCATACACATGAACTGAGAGAAAACATTGATTTCAGCATGACCATTGGGTCCACACTGAGATAAAAAGACTTTTATAGCAGAAAAACAATAGGTTTTAATGATACATGTATTGCACAGATAAAGTTAATTGAAGCCAGTATGTCTGTGTTCTTTGTGATCTGTGTATATCAAACATATCGGGTAGAAATGTGCAGTCTTGATTTTAAGAATAATACCTGAGTCTTGTTTTTAAGAGTAATACCCGAGTGTGTACATTTTTACCAAGTTTTCTAGTCATACTACTAGTTTTCACTCAGATATTAATGTTTTCATTCATATTTAGGTATGGCAGAAATGTTACCACAGTTTCATAACCATTCATCTACTGTTATACTGGCATTGTCCTAAATCTTTATGAAAACACTGGACATACATGTATGTTATACCTGCAACAATGAAATCATGAATGCAAAAGTACGTGATATGAAATTTATTTCAAGGTGATAAGGAATACATAGATACCACAAAAAGATTCATGATACCATTAAACTGATCAAGGTCATTCTCAAGTATCATATCAATGAAAATTCTCACAGTCAACTCATCAAAATATCAGTGAGATATCCGTTTGCTTAGCAACGTTTGAGTGTAATCCATTTTTTTATTAAACCTTGAAGTATTAGCAAAGTCATTAAAAAGTTATTTAAGCAGAAGTCAATCACATTGACCACTATGGCTGTTGACATTGCATATCTGTTTATTAAAAAACCACAATCCTTCATGTCAAGTTGAAATGATTTTAATCGTTAATCTTTGACCTTTGCTTCTGTACATTTGTGTATGAAGTGCTGATGAACTTTGGAGGGAATAACATAATATTTTATACATGGCTTTTCATTTAAGTTACAATATCTTTACTGAACATTTAGGATCATTAAAAACACATACCTTGGCATCATGCATTTCCTCTACAATAGAATAGAATAGAAACATTTGAATCAGCTAGTGAAACAAATGTTCCTAGATTTATTGCAATGCTTCTTGGTAAAAATTTTGTGAACTTCTACTCAGCCCAGACATCTCAGACCTGGCCAAGTGCTTCCTTATATTCAATTTAAGAAGAACCGTGACACCAGAACTCTGATTAGATAGGTATTTTGAGGAGTTAGAGAGAATGCCTTCAAGTTATCATCTGATTGTAGGTCATCCAGTATTCATCACAGAGTTGCCATAGCAACAACAACGTTTGATAGTTTATAATCTTATGATATTTGCTATGAAGGAAAGTTGACAATAAGTGTGAATGTTAATTATGTCATTTTGTGATGAACAGTGGACTGCTTACAATGTGTGTTCAGGTAGATCCATCGTGCCACAATGATGTTGTGTGAAGTCAAATACTGAGTGACAGTGGTAGAAAGTTCACATTCGGATATCAATTCACATTCATTTAGAAGCTGATGTATTTTCTGTTCACACAGACAGTACATATACATCTCAGTAGTAAGCAGTGTCAAAGCTAATGTAGCAGGTCTATTGCTTCTCTGTAATAGTGTAATTTACCAGGATGGCCTCTTTAATATTCATAGACTTTATCAAATTATTGCCATTTAGTAGCATTGATAATACACTGATCCAAGCTGATAATGTAAGGTTATTCACCAAATACTGAGATTTATGTTTTGGGACATAGGACAGCGGAGGTATTGTCTGAGATCAATGGCATACTAAAGTGTATGCTGTACAATGATACAAAGCCCGGTAGTTTGTAAATAGCCTTTTTGGTCAAATTTTCAAGAAATGTCAAAAGTATTGCCATTTCGGAAGGCGCCGTTGTCCAGTGCGTCAATTGATCTCATACTGACTAGGAATACCGGAATATGTTGAGGCATGTCCACCAAGTGTAGAAAATGAACTTGCGTAATGCAATTCACATGAAGACATTGTGGATCAGCAGAGTTATTTCACATAAATCCAAGTTTTGGGACTAGCCATAGCTGACTGAATGACTTAATGATGGTTAGATGTATATTTTTTTTGGGGAAAAGTGGATCTTGTCCTGTTTTTCCAAACTTGTTTATACAAAACTTTTGAGGTCAAAGGTCATGTAAACATCCAATGTCTGTCTTTGGATCAAACGTGTGAGATTTCTTTTCCATAGTCTTGATGTTTTTGTCATTTTTTACAACTGAATGGACAGTGTACAGTAGTAAAATGAAATATAGGAAAGTTGCTGATTGTTATATATTTCTAGTGGTTTTTGTAAGTAATATTGTGGAATATGAAGTTGAAAGTGTAGAATCTGTGTAAAAGAATAAACTTATGTAAACCTTCAGTTTTCATTCTAATGTAAAAATGAAAAACATCAGTCACGCCCAGATTTCTCTTCTCTTACCTGTATGGCTTAGTTACAAATTTAGAAAGTTATATTCTGTATATTCTGTATATGCTGATTATTCAATAAAGTATTTAACAACTGAGCAGAACAAACTATGACATTTCACTCAGTGCAAAACACAGTTCAGCAGTAGTAGATAAAAGATATGAAAAGAACTCTCATTGGCTGACATGTGGATATACACTCCAAAATGTATTTTTGGAGAGATTATGAATTCACATCATTCTGTTAGAATTGTGTTGTAGCCTCCTGGCAGAGTAAAGCAACGTCACTTGAGTGTAAAGAGTGTTGTCCTCAGTGATGACCATGACTGCACTGCATGGCTGTGATGTTCTGTGATGTTGAGGATTAGTGACCAACTATGGCAGTTTTCTTGTAATTTCAATTTCAGTATTGGCAGCATCATAAACATTTATGACAAATATGCTCAATACACAACCATAGTAACCGCTCACACATGTCCACCCATTGTTGAATTACCGTTTATGAAGTATATGGCATGACATGCATACAGTGTGTATAATCTGTAGTTTTATCAATGTTTAGCATGTAGTGCATTTTCTAAAACTGTATATTTACTTATTTTAAACAGAGCAATATTATTTCAGTTTCTATCCTGCCCTTCTGCTGAAGCTGTCATTGACCATGTATGCCTGCTACAGCATGGCATAAATGACATTGTGTTCAGAAAGCACTGTTTCTCAATACAGGCATAAATGACATGCGTATGTATACGTAGGGTATTCCCCTCTTTGTCTCCAGACAGAATAATTCTGTTGTGTAAAGATACTGTGCTATCAGGGACCATATAGAGATGGTAGAGTATATTTATCACAAACTCTTTAGGCTTGTTATTAAGTTTATGTTATGTGCTGTTGGTAATGTACGGATGAAATTTTTTTATGTACCAAACTGAATTAAAGACATCTCACATGTAGCATCTCTATATATACAGCTGAGTTGCAAACAAGTATCTACATATTTTGTACATGTTACATTATTAGTTTATCATGTAAGAAGATAGGATCACCTGGTGATATAACACTTGATACAGTATCTGTACAGTACAGTGTAACTGATTTGGCAAAAAAACAGAGGTCAGCCTTTTTATCAGTCACTTGAAAGAAATAAAGCCACATAATTGCCAATGTGCTATGCATGGCCGAAACTATTACATTGTCTTTTTTGGATGAAATGTGTGCACTGTGGTTTTGAAAAGTCAAGGCTAATAGATATCACTGTCATCATGACTGATAGCAATCAGAATTAGGCAGACAGTCCATGTAGCCGACAATGAGATGCTAATAATATGCAGAATGTACAAGTTTCAGGTTTCGTCGACCAACTTCCCCCTCTTGGGTACAACTTCAAACTCTGAAATACCAAGTCGGTGGCTATCGTCTGTTACATAATTCAATAGCAAACTTGTGGAAGTTTCCAAGTTCGTGGGACCCTCTGCCAACTTGCCAACTTACTTGCCAACTTTCAATGGGGAAGTTGGCGGGGGCCTCTGCCAACTTGCCAACTTACTTACTTGCCAACTTTCATTGGTGGAAGTTGGCGGGGGCCTCTGCCAACTTGCCAACTTACTTGCCAACTTTCAATTGGGAAGTTGGCGGAGGCCTCTGCCAACTTTCACCCATTAAAGTTGGCAAGTAAGTAAGTTGGCAAGTTGGCACAGGCTTCCGCCAACTTCCACCCATGAAAGTTGGCAAGTAAGTTGGCAAGCTGGCACAGGCCTCAACCAACTTCCACCCATGAAAGTTGGCAAGAAAGTAAGTTGGCAAGTTGGCAGAGGCCCCCGCCAACTTCCCTGTATGAAAGTTGTCAAGTAAGTTGGCAAGTTGGCAGAGGCCCCCGCCAACTTCCACCCATGAAAGTTGGCAAGAAAGTAAGTTGGCAAGTTGGCAGAGGCCCCCGCCAACTTCCCTGGATGAAAGTTGTCAAGTAAGTTGGCAAGTTGGCAGAGGCCCCCGCCAACTTCCACCCATGAAAGTTGGCAAGTAAGTAAGTTGGCAAGTTGGCAGAGGCCCCCGCCAACTTCCCGGTATGAAAGTTGGCAAGTAAGTTGGCAAGTTGGCACAGGCCTCCTC
Organism: Ptychodera flava; assembly: GCF_041260155.1. Taxonomy (NCBI): domain Eukaryota; kingdom Metazoa; phylum Hemichordata; class Enteropneusta; family Ptychoderidae; genus Ptychodera; species Ptychodera flava. Next base: position 3,445,723 of record NC_091928.1, read on the forward strand.
CAACTTCCACCCATGAAAGTTGGCAAGTAAGTAAGTTGGCAAGTTGGCAGAGGCCCCCGCCAACTTCCACCCATGAAAGTTGGCAAGTAAGTTGGCAAGTTGGCACAGGCCCCCGCCAACTTCCGGCAGACAGTCCATGTAGCCGACAATGAGATGCTAATGATATGCAGAATGTACAAGTTTCAGGTTTCGTCGACCAACTTCCCCCTCTTGGGTACAACTTCAAACTCTGAAATACCAAGTCAGTGGCTATCGTCTGTTACATAATTCAATAGAAAACTTGTGGAAGTTTCCAAGTTCGTGGGACACTCTGCCAACTTGCAAACTTACTTGCCAACTTTCAATGGGGAAGTTGGCGGGGGCCTCTGCCAACTTGCCAACTTACTTACTTGCCAACTTTCATGCATGGAAGTTGGTGGCGCCCTTTGCCAAGTTGTGGAAGTTAGCAAGTTGGTGGGACCCTCTGCCAACTTGCCAACTTACTTGCCAACTTTCAATGGGGAAGTTGGCGGGGGCCTCTGCCAACTTGCCAACTTACTTACTTGCCAACTTTCATGGGCCGAAGTTGGCGGGGGCCTCTGCCAACTTGCCAACTTACTTGCCAACTTTCAATGGGGAAGTTGGCAGAGGCCCCCGCCAACTTCCACCCATGAAAGTTGGCAAGTAAGTAAGTTGGCAAGTTGGCAGAGGCCCCTGCCAACTTCCCTGTATGAAAGTTGGCAAGTAAGTTGGCAAGTTGGCACAGGCCTCTGCCAACTTCCACCCATGAAAGTTGGCAAGTAAGTAAGTTGGCAAGTTGGCAGAGGCCCCCGCCAACTTCCACCCATGAAAGTTGGCAAGTAAGTAAGTTGGCAAGTTGGCACAGGCCCCCGCCAACTTCCACCCATGAAAGTTGGCAAGTAAGTTAGCAAGTTGGCAGAGGCCCCCGCCAACTTCCACCCATGATAGTTGGCAAGTAAGTAATTTTGCAAGTTGGCAGATGCCCCTGCCAACTTCCCACTATGAAAGTTGGCAAGTAAGTTGGCAAGTTGGCACAGGCCCCGCCAACTTCCCTGAATGAAAGTTGTCAAGTAAGTTGGCAAGTTGGCACAGGCCCCCGCCAACTTCCACCCATGAAAGTTGGCAAGTAAGTAAGTTGGCAAGTTATCAGAGGCCCCCGCCAACTTCCCTGTATGAAAGTTGGCAAGTAAGTTGGCAAGTTGGCACAGGCCCCTGCCAACTTCCACCCATGAAAGTTGGCAAGTAAGTAAGTTGGCAAGTTGGCACAGGCTTCCGCCAAGTTCCACCCATGAAAGTTGGCAAGTAAGTAAGTTGGCAAGTTGGCACAGGCCCCGCCAACTTCCCTGTATGAAAGTTGGCAAGTAAGTTGGCAAGTTGGCAGAGGCCCCCGCCAACTTCCCTGAATGAAAGTTGTCAAGTAAGTTGGCAAGTTGGCAGAGGCCCCCGCCAACTTCCACCCATGAAAGTTGGCAAGTAAGTAAGTTGGCAAGTTGGCAGAGGCTTCCGCCAACTTCCACCCATGAAAGTTGGCAAGTAAGTAGGCAAGCTGGCACAGGCCTCCACCAACTTCCACCCATGAAAGTTGGCAAGAAAGTAAGTTGGCAAGTTGGCAGAGGCCCCCGCCAACTTCCACCCATGAAAGTTGTCAAGTAAGTTGGCAAGTTGGCAGAGGCCCCCGCCAACTTCCACCCATGAAAGTTGGCAAGTAAGTAAGTTGGCAAGTTGGCAGAGGCCCCCGCCAACTTCCCAGTATGAAAGTTGGCAAGTAAGTTGGCAAGTTGGCACAGGCCTCCACCATTTCCACCCATGAAAGTTGGCAAGAAAGTATTGGCAAGTTGGCAGAGGCCCCCGCCAACTTCCACCAATGAAAGTTGTCAAGTAAGTTGGCAAGTTGGCAGAGGCCCCCGCCAACTTCCACCCATGAAAGTTGGCAAGTAAGTAAGTTGGCAAGTTGGCAGAGGCTTCCGCCAACTTCCACCCATGAAAGTTAGCAAGTAAGTAGGCAAGCTGGCACAGGCCTCCACCAACTTCCACCCATGAAAGTTGGCAAGAAAGTAAGTTGGCAAGTTGGCAGAGGCCCCCGCCAACTTCCCTGAATGAAAGTTGTCAAGTAAGTTGGCAAGTTGGCAGAGGCCCCCGCCAACTTCCACCCATGAAAGTTGGCAAGAAAGTAAGTTGGCAAGTTGGCAGAGGCCCCCGCCAACTTCCCAGTATGAAAGTTGTCAAGTAAGTTGGCAAGTTGGCAGAGGCCCCCGCCAACTTCCACCCATGAAAGTTGGCAAGTAAGTAAGTTGGCAAGTTGGCACAGGCTTCCGCCAACTTCCACCCATGAAAGTTGGCAAGTAAGTTGGCAAGTTGGCACAGGCTTCCGCCAAGTTCCACCCATGAAAGTTGGCAAGTAAGTAAGTTGGCAAGTTGGCAGAGGCCCCCGCCAACTTCCCTGAATGAAAGTTGTCAAGTAAGTTGGCAAGTTGGCAGAGGCCCCCGCCAACTTCCACCATGAAAGTTGGCAAGTAAGTAAGTTGGCAAGTTGGCACAGGCTTCCGCCAACTTCCACCCATGAAAGTTGGCAAGTAAGTAGGCAAGCTGGCACAGGCCTCCACCAACTTCCACCCATGAAAGTTGGCAAGAAAGAAAGTTGGCAAGTTGGCAGAGGCCCCCGCCAACTTCCACCCATGAAAGTTGTCAAGTAAGTTGGCAAGTTGGCAGAGGCCCCCGCCAACTTCCACCCATGAAAGTTGGCAAGTAAGTAAGTTGGCAAGTTGGCAGAGGCCCCGCCAACTTCCACCCATGAAAGTTGGCAAGTAAGTAGTGGCAAGTTGGCAGAGGCCCCCGCCAACTTCCACCCATGAAAGTTGGCAAGAAAGTAAGTTGGCAAGTTGGCAGAGGCCCCCGCCAACTTCCCTGAATGAAAGTTGTCAAGTAAGTTGGCAAGTTGGCAGAGGCCCCCGCCAACTTCCACCCATGAAAGTTGGCAAGAAAGTAAGTTGGCAAGTTGGCAGAGGCCCCCGCCAACTTCCCTGTATGAAAGTTTGCAAGTAAGTTGGCAAGTTGGCACAGGCCTCCACCAACTTCCACCCGTGAAAGTTGGCAAGTAAGTAAGTTGGCAAGTTGGCAGAGGCCCCCGCCAACTTCCACCCATGAAAGTTGGCAAGTAAGTAAGTTGGCAAGTTGGCACAGGCCGCCATCAACTTTCATCAATGAAAGTTGGCAAGTAAGTAAGTTGGCAAGTTGGCAGAGGCCCCCGCCAACTTCCACCCATGAAAGTTGGCAAGTAAGTTGGCAAGTTGGCACAGGCCCCCGCCAACTTCCGGCAGACAGTCCATGTAGCCGACAATGAGATGCTAATGATATGCAGAATGTACAAGTTTCAGGTTTCGTCGACCAACTTCCCCCTCTTGGGTACAACTTCAAACTCTGAAATACCAAGTCAGTGGCTATCGTCTGTTACATAATTCAATAGCAAACTTGTGGAAGTTTCCAAGTTGGTGGGACCCTCTACCAACTTGCCAACTTACTTGCCAACTTTCCATGGGGATGTTGGCGGGGGCCTCTGCCAACTTGACAACTTACTTACTTGCCAACCTTGATGAGCCGAAGTTGGCGGGGGCCTCTGCCAACTTGCCAACTTACTTGCCAACTTTCAATGGGGAAGTTGGCGGAGGCCTCTGCCAACTTCCACCCATTACAGTTGGCAAGTAAGTAAGTTGGCAAGTTGGCACAGGCTTCCGCCAACTTCCACCCATGAAAGTTGGCAAGTAAGTTGGCAAGTTGGCACAGGCCTCCACCAACTTCCAACCATGAAAGTTGGCAAGAAAGTAAGTTGGCAAGTTGGCTGAGGCCCCCGCCAACTTCCACCCATGAAAGTTGTCAAGTAAGTTGGCAAGTTTGCAGAGGCCCCCGCCAACTTCCACCCATGAAAGTTGGCAAGAAAGTAAGTTGGCAAGTTGGCAGAGGCCCCCGCCAACTTCCACCCATGAAAGTTGGCAAGTAAGTAAGTTGGCAAGTTGGCAGAGGCCCCCGCCAACTTCCCTGTATGAAAGTTGGCAAGTAAGTAAGTTAGCAAGTTGGCAGAGGCCCCTGCCAACTTCCCAGTATGAAAGTTGGCAAGTAAGTTGGCAAGTTGGCACAGGCCTCCGCCAACTTCCACCCATGAAAGTTGGCAAGTAAGTAAGTTCGCAAGTTGGCAGAGGCCCCCGCCAACTTCCACCCATGAAAGTTGGCAAGTAAGTAAGTTGGCAAGTTGGCAGAGGCCCCTGCCAACTTCCCAGTATGAAAGTTGGCAAGTAAGTTGGCAAGTTCAAACAGGCCCCGCCAACTTCCCTGAATGAAAGTTGTCAAGTAAGTTGGCAAGTTGGCACAGGCCTCTGCCAACTTCCACCCATGAAAGTTGGCAAGTAAGTAAGTTGGCAAGTTGGCAGAGGCCCCCGCCAACTTCCACCCATGAAAGTTGTCAAGTAAGTTGGCAAGTTGGCAGAGGCCTCTGCCAACTTCCACCCATGAAAGTTGGCAAGTAAGTAAGTTGGCAAGTTGGCACAGGCCCCGCCAACTTCCACCCATGAAAGATGGCAAGTAAGTTGCCAAGTTGGCAGAGGCCCCCGCCAACTTCCACCCATGAAAGTTGGCAAGAAAGTAAGTTGGCAAGTTGGCAGAGGCCCCCGCCAACTTCCCTGAATGAAAGTTGTCTAGTAAGTTGGCAAGTTGGCAGAGGCCCCCGCCAACTTCCACCCATGAAAGTTGGCAAGTAAGTAAGTTGGCAAGTTGGCACAGGCCTCCGCCAACTTCCACCCATGAAAGTTGGCAAGTAAGTAAGTTGGCAAGTTGGCACAGGCCTCCGCCAACTTCCACCCATGAAAGTTGGCAAGTAAGTTGGCAAGTTGGCACAGGCCTCCGCCAACTTCCACCCATGAAAGTTGGCAAGTAAGTAAGTTGGCAAGTTGGCAGAGGCCCCCGCCAACTTCCACCCATGAAAGTTGGCAAGTAAGTAAGTTGGCAAGTTGGCACAGGCCTCCGCCAACTTCCACCTTATGAAAGTTGGCAAGTAAGTAAGTTGGCAAGTTGGCAGAGGCCCCGCCAACTTCCACCCATGAAAGTTGGCAAGTAAGTAAGTTGGCAAGTTGGCAGAGGCCCCTGCCAACTTCCCTGTATGAAAGTTGGCAAGTAAGTTGGCAAGTTGGCACAGGCCCCCGCCAACTTCCCTGAATGAAAGTTGTCAAGTAAGTTGGCAAGTTGGCACAGGCCCCCGCCAACTTCCACCCATGAAAGTTGGCATGTAAGTAAGTTGGCAAGTTGGCAGAGGCCCCCGCCAACTTCCACCCATGAAAGTTGGCAAGTAAGTAAGTTGGCAAGTTGGCAGAGGCCCCTGCCAACTTCCACCCATGAAAGTTGGCAAGTAAGTAAGTCCGCAAGTTGGCAGAGGCCCCCGCCAACTTCCAGCCATGAAAGTTGGCAAGTAAGTAAGTTGGCAAGTTGGCAGAGGCCCCTGCTAACTTCCACCCATGAAAGTTGGCAAGTAAGTAAGTTGGCAAGTTGGCAGAGGCCCCCGCCAACTTCCACCCATGAAAGTTGGCAAGTAAGTAAGTTGCAAGTTGGCAGAGGCCCCCGCCAACTTCCCTGTATGAAAGTTGGCAAGTAAGTTGGCAAGTTGGCAGAGGCCCCCGCCAACTTCCACCCATGAAAGTTGGCAAGTAAGTAAGTTGGCAAGTTGGCAGAGGCCTCCGCCAACTTCCACCCATGAAAGTTGGCAAGTAAGTTGGCAAGTTGGCAGAGGCCCCCGCCAACTTCCACCCATGAAAGTTGGCAAGTAAGTAAGTTGGCAAGTTGGCAGAGGCCCCCGCCAACTTCCACCCATGAAAGTTGGCAAGTAAGTAAGTTGGCAAGTTGGCATAGGCCCCGCCAACTTCCCTGTATGAAAGTTGGCAAGTAAGTTGGCAAGTTGGCAGAGGCCCCCGCCAACTTCCACCCATGAAAGTTGGCAAGTAAGTAAGTTGGCAAGTTGGCAGAGGCCCCCACCAACTTCCACCCATGAAAGTTGGCAAGTAAGTTAGCAAGTTGGCAGAGGCCCCCGCCAACTTCCACCCGAAGTTGGCAAGTAAGTAAGTTGGCAAGTTGGCAGAGGCCCCCGCCAACTCCCCTGTATGAAAGTTGGCAAGTAAGTTGGCAAGTTGGCAGAGGCCCCCGCCAGCTTCCACCCATGAAAGTTGGCAAGTAGTAAGTTGGCAAGTTGGCGGAGGCCCCCGCCAACTTCCACCATGAAAGTTGTCAAGTAAGTTGGCAAGTTGGCAGAGGCCCCAGCCAACTTCCACCCATGAAAGTTGGCAAGTAAGTAAGTTGGCAAGTTGGCAGAGGCCCCTGCCAACTTCCCTGTATGAAAGTTGGCAAGTAAGTTGGCAAGTTGGCAGAGGCCCCCGCCAACTTCCACCCATGAAAGTTGGCAAGTAAGTAAGTTGGCAAGTTGGCAGAGGCCCCCGCCAACTTCCACCCATGAAAGTTGGCAAGTAAGTAAGTTGGCAAGTTGGCACAGGCCCCTGCCAACTTCCACCCATGAAAGATGGCAAGTAAGTTGGCAAGTTGGCAGAGGCCCCCGCCAACTTCCACCCATGAAAGTTGGCAAGTAAGTAAGTTGGCAAGTTGGCAGAGGCCCCCGCCAACTTCCACCCATGAAAGTTGGCAAGTAAGTAAGTTGGCAAGTTGGCACAGGCCCCTGCCAACTTCCACCCATGAAAGATGGCAAGTAAGTTGCCAAGTTGGCAGAGGCCCCCGCCAACTTCCACCCATGAAAGTTGGCAAGAAAGTAAGTTGGCAAGTTGGCAGAGGCCCTCGCCAACTTCCCTGAATGAAAGTTGTCAAGTAAGTTGGCAAGTTGGCAGAGGCCCCCGCCAACTTCCACCCATGAAAGTTGGCAAGTAAGTAAGTTGGCAAGTTGGCAGAGGCTTCCGCCAACTTCCACCCATGAAAGTTGGCAAGTAAGTAGGCAAGCTGGCACAGGCCTCCACCAACTTCCACCCATGAAAGTTGGCAAGAAAGTAAGTTAGCAAGTTGGCAGAGGCCCCCGCCAACATAGACCCATGAAAGTTTGCAAGTAAGTAAGTTGGCAAGTTGGCACAGGCTTCCGCCAAGTTCCACCCATGAAAGTTGGCAAGTAAGTAAGTTGGCAAGTTGGCATAGGCCCCGCCAACTTCCCTGTATGAAAGTTGGCAAGTAAGTTGGCAAGTTGGCAGAGGCCCCCGCCAACTTCCACCCATGAAAGTTGGCAAGTAAGTAAGTTGGCAAGTTGGCAGAGGCCCCCGCCAACTTCCACCCATGAAAGTTGGCAAGTAAGTTAGCAAGTTGGCAGAGGCCCCCGCCAACTTCCACCCATGAAAGTTGGCAAGTAAGTAAGTTGGCAAGTTGGCAGAGGCCCCCGCCAACTTCCCTGTATGAAAGTTGGCAAGTAAGTTGGCAAGTTGGCAGAGGCCCCCGCCAACTTCCACCCATGAAAGTTGGCAAGTAAGTAAGTTGGCAAGTTGGCAGAGGCCCCCGCCAACTTCCACCCATGAAAGTTGTCAAGTAAGTTGGCAAGTTGGCAGAGGCCCCAGCCAACTTCCACCCATGAAAGTTGACAAGTAAGTAAGTTGGCAAGTTGGCAGAGGCCCCCGCCAACTTCCCTGTATGAAAGTTGGCAAGTAAGTTGGCAAGTTGGCAGAGGCCCCCGCCAACTTCCACCCATGAAAGTTGGCAAGTAAGTAAGTTGGCAAGTTGGCAGAGGCCCCCGCCAACTTCCACCCATGAAAGTTGGCAAGTAAGTAAGTTGGCAAGTTGGCACAGGCCCCTGCCAACTTCCACCCATGAAAGATGGCAAGTAAGTTGGCAAGTTGGCAGAGGCCCCCGCCAACTTCCACCCATAAAGTGGCAAGTAAGTAAGTTTGCAAGTTGGCACAGGCCCCCGCCAACTTCCACCCATGAAAGTTGGCAAGTAATTGGCAAGTTGGCAGAGGCCCCCGCCAACTTCCACCCATGAAAGTTGGCAAGTAAGTTGGCAAGTTGGCAGAGGCCCCCGCCAACTTCCATCCATGAAAGTTGGCAAGTAAGTAAGTTGGCAAGTTGGCAGAGGCCCCGCCAACTTCCCTGAATGAAAGTTGTCAAGTAAGTTGGCAAGTTGGCAGAGGCCCCAGCCAACTTCCCTGTATGAAATTTGGCAAGTAAGTTGGCAAGTTGGCACAGGCCCCCGCCAACTTCCACCCATTAAAGTTGGCAAGTAAGTTAGTTGGCAAGTTGGCAGAGGTCCCCGCCAACTTCCACCCCTGAAAGTTGGCAAGTAAGTTGCCAAGTTGGCAGGGGCCTGTGCCAACCTAGACTCATGAAAATTGGCAAGTAAGTAAGTTGGCAAGCTGTCAGGGGGCCTCACCAACTTTCCAGTTGTCAAGTAAGTTGCCAAGAGGGCAGACGCCCGTGTCACCTATTATTGTCTTCTCATTTACATATTTTTCGTGTAACCCCATGTTCGTGTCGGCTACATAGACTATCTGCCCAGAATTACCGTACTGCTGCATGTAAGCATTTTCCATTGTTTTCATTCTGTGGTGTGATATTGTTGGTTTAAAAATAAAGTAAAAATCCTGATGTAACAGCAATCATGTCAGATGCCTATGATGGGAAACAAACACTTATTTTTTTACCTTAATAGTTGAGGAGTGAATACACACAGCAGAGATTGGATAAAACCAAACTATTTTCTTTGTACATTCAACAATCACATCATCTCAATCAGAAAGCCAATTAATTTATTACACAACAATGTAGCGTCTCCTTACTGGCCTGATTAATTTTAATCTGTTATTATGCTTACCTAGTGATTGAAGTGTGTTAACTAATTGAGATAGACACTTACTGTTCATCTGTGATGGGACAACACAAATACCATGGTGTTATTTCCTCTATTTGCTGATATAGTTTGTAGTATTATCTGAACCATTAATGACTTTAATTCTTAAATTCCAAAAGACAAACCAGGAATAAACATTACTTCACACAGAGAGCTAAAGTCATAGTATGGAAGGTCTTTGAAAATGACCATGACAACAATGTGATGGAAGTAATGTGTTTACAGACAATTTGACAATCAGTATCTGTCAATTTGTGATATAGACTCCGCGGTTGGGAAAAAATTGAAATCCTTGATAATAATGAAACAAAGTCTATTTTAAAATGGACAAACCTTTGTTTAGCACAGCAAAGTGACCATGCATGTTACATGTAGAAGAGGTCATCAACAATGGTCTTTCAAATTTGATTTTAAACCTTTTCCTGCCAGACAGTAATAACTGTATCACTTCCCCATCAGCCAAGTCAGTAAAAAGCGGTATTGAGCCAAAACATTACGTATTTTCACCCACTTGGCTTGGTAAGTTATAGCATCTTTGTCCAAAAAAAATCAACTTTACAGTATTATGTTTTCAACCGCCTTCAAATGTACAGTATTATGTTGAAATACATCGTATGGAATACGTTGTGTTTCATTAATTTTAACAATCTTGACCTGGTGGTGAAATATGGACTTGGCAGGAAAAGGGTTGAATCTGATTAATTTCTTCAAAAAGTTGACGGGGTATACAAAGTTTAGTCACATGGAAAATAGAATGTGGATATCATTATACAAAAGATAACTACATGGATGTTGAAAGTAAGATACATGCATGCATGTATACTGCCAAGTATTTTGATCAGTAGTCATTTTCCCAGGGCACAGTAGGGTGATATGTATTAGCTACTAAAAGTGGCATTCTGAGATATGTCAAAGTTCAAAGTTATCTACATGTACCTACTCTAAATTTAAACTTCACTTGACATGTGAAAAGTATCTTAAATGTATTCCAAATATTATATACCGAAATGCATTATCGCGTCTTAGATTATCATCACATTGCCTCCTTATTGAGAAGGGCAGAGAACTTGGCATTCTACGTGAACAGAGATTATGTCCATTTGGTTGCAATTGTATCGAGGATGAATATCACTTTACTCTTGGTATGTCCAAAATATGAGAATATTAGATCTAGATTTATTTGTCAATTTTTCTACTTACCTGCAAGTAAATGGAAATTCCTCTTACTATTACAGTCAGAAAATCCAAATACCTTAGAAAACCTAGGAAAGTATGTCTTTCATTCTTTCAAAAAGCGCCAGAATCTTCTTGATGACATGTTTTTGATAAAAGAAAAAATGATTTTTGTTTATGTGAGATATCATCTCAAGTGACTACATGTTCTTTTATAAACTGTGAAGATACATTGTACATTAAGGCCAATGGCCTGTAGTACTGAATAAATATCACTACTGTAACATGTATTAGCTACTGTGGTTTTATATGGACAAAAGGCAAAGATGTCATGCCTGTGTTCACTTTGAATGACACAGCGACTACTGCTGTCCATTTCAAAATGCTAAATCACTTTGTATACAAACAATGGAAGGCAACAGAGTTCAGAAAATCATTTCATGAACAGTTCAAAAGTAATAGATATAGCTTCAAGAGACATTTTACAATGCTTTGCAATGCTCTGATCTAGTTTTACCATGTTATACATACTGGTATATAATCAAATCTCTGCTTTGAATCATGTAATACATTGAACACATGTGATGAGTTGGTGTCTGATAAGACTATGTACAAACTTCATGTAACTGATGTTGATATAGATTTCAGTCACTATCAAAGCGATGCCTAAATGAAATAACTCTGATTTTCAATCTTTGTCACCAATCTGACCCCTGTATAGACATTGTTTCATAAAATTCAATGTTTAGGTAGTAGGCTGTTCCCCAACCTTTCCTCAATGAAACTTTCAACCCATTGTCTTACCAAATCAACAATAAAAATCGGGGGTCACCATGCAAAGTTTGGAACTAGCGAAACAAATTACCCAACATTTTGCGATATTTGAAATTCAAAATGGCAACCATTCCTGTGTTACCTCTATGGGAGGGAAATCAAATTTTGGATATTTGAAAACTAAAATGGTGAAAGTTTCGAGAGCTTTAAAATGGGCCCCCACAAGTGGTAGATCAGAAAAGAATTGTAGAAATTTGAGAGTCTGACCATCTGTCCCTCAGAGGCGCATTCCACCTGAAAATCAATGTTTCACAATCCATTTGTTTTCTCCTGTGAACTGTGTACAACACATGTCAGCAGAGGACTTTAACTAACGTACATTGTATTTTTCTGACGATAAATTAGACTTAAGTCGTCTTGAAAATTATTCAACAAATTATGTCGTAATTGTAGATAGAATAGTCTGTTGGAAGTGGTATATTACAAAAAAAGTGATGAAATCAGGGAAAGTGTCAAATGTGTTTAGAGTTGTTAAAATGTACAACAGTTCCCTGTAGTAAGCTGTCAGTGGACATCAGCATGTGTACTGCTTTATACAGTAATTGGGAAGTATATGATATGGTTAGATGTTATCCATCGCTGGACTACATAAGGGGAGAACCATTTAATTTCTGGGGGGGGGGATGGAGGATCTGGGGAAAAAAAAATTGTCGGCAGGTGAAGGACGGAAAAAAAAATTTGATCCAACAATGGCTTGAGAAAAAAAATTGTTCCAACAGACAGAGAGAAAAAAAAATTTGTCGCCATGTGCTAAAATCACCAAAGTTTGGGACTGATTTAAAAAAAAACGCTGGAGGGCGGCCGCATACGGCGGCACTAATATTTTCAATATTTTAGAGTGAATCCTGATGTAAAAAATCTGGCATATAAATAAACTTCAATACTACACAATGTTCAAAGTTTCATTGTGATGACAGTGTTTTAAATATGTTGCAATAAAGCATTGACACAGTCAGTATTAAAGGGGAACCATTGGACTTGCTGTGATCTGTATCTACTGAAAATTTAAAACAAACGACACAATTCAATGAACTACTTTTAAAAGCAATATATTATTCTCAAAATATATGTCTTTCCTTGCAATGAAAATACAATAACAAATAATGAAATACAACACAACTTTTGTAAAACATGACTTCTTTCCTGAGAAGTTGACAGTACTGATTTTATATAAACACAGCTATAGTACTGACTTTCACAACTGTATGATCACTACACTTCTATACTAGTCACTATCAGCCTGGTTTAACCAGACGGCTGATCTGTTCAGTGGATGGAACAGATCAGCCGTCTGGTTTAACCAGGCTACTATTACTCTACTGGAGACTATGGCAGTGGCTTCATGGATGACAGTAGGCAGATCCCATATCTTTTTGGTTCGGTACATGCAGGTACCTGCTGAGCACCTGTAAGAAAGGAAAATTGAAAGAAAGGAAAATTGTTATTTTTATTAAAAATTGTCTGCAGTAGTTTTGTGTTTGATTAAAAGGTTTCTCACTTTGGAAAGGGACAAAAGCGTTAATATTGGTGATTTTTATATGCATTTTTATATTACTCCAACATAAACAAAGTCATCACTCAAAATAATCTGCTGATATGACTACCTTTGTCTCCCCTTTCTTGTCTGTTGAATAAAGTGACAATGTCAGTTGAGTGGATGTCCTTTGCCATCTCTCTTCGGCACTTTGCCTTGACATGTGGATTGGTATTGAGTGATGCTGATATCGCAGCTCTTTTCTTCTTTCTTTTTTCGTTAGCAGCTCTCCTGTTATTGGCTGCTGCCTGCTGGCTAGCTCCGTACAGTTCTTTGTATTTCTCATGCACAGCTGATATGGTGGCCATTTTCTCATTTACCATTTGCACAACTGCCTTGACCTTGCGTGTAGAGAGTGGTAGAAAACCATACTTTCTTGGTATGACGCAGATTTCTTGTTGAGTTTTTCCATGTCTGCTACACAGCTTGAGTACAGCTGGTCAAGTTTGTCAGTCTGGTTTTTTACTAGTTATTTGTTGTACATAAAATTTTAATAGCAGAACCATGAACACAACAAGTTATTAAACATCCGGTTGTGAACCAATAACGTGTATGTATAGCATATTGTAATATTATATAGGGCTCAGCCCTTGGTGTCGCGCCAGGGGTTATTAAAGATTGGCAATGTTATTTGTATTGATTCATGATAAACTGTAATTGTTACTTCATAAACGTTTATATGACAACTATGCCCAGTTTCCCTCTGATGAAAGCAGTTCACGTACTTACACGACGTCAAACCCTGCAGCAGGGCAGGTATAGATTTTCTGTAGCGTGTAAAAATTTTGGACAAAAATTGGCAATTTTTACAATGATAACAGCCTATGGCGTTAAACAAGGGACGTATTATGCAATAATATCATTGCAATGGTAACCGCACTGCCCACCTTCCACTTGCAAGCTGAAAACTATAGCGTTCCGTCTAAAAACTTGCAATTTTTGAATCTAATTATTGACACAGGGGCGCTCTTCTATAATTCAATCCCAGCATTCTTTGCGTATGGCCCCGTTCATATGCACGACAGTTTTCTCCGTTTATCTATATCAACGATACTTTGTATCAGCGACAAGGTGTATAATAACATTTACTGGCTAATAAAAGAGGTATATTTTATAAAAGGCATGTTATATAATAGTAATTTGTTTCGTATTTGTTTATTTACGAGTACTCAAAAAAACCACACATGGCGGCGCCCATGAAGAGAAAGAAGGGTACACTTCCGGTTACTCGCATAGTATATTATGAATAAGCGCATGCGTAGTCAGTAAGCCGCTGGCGCGACTATTAAAAATTGGCAAGCGAGAAAAAAAAATTTGCTTTGCCACTGCATACAGAAAAAATAATTTGATGCAGGACTGACAATAGAAAAAAAAATTTGCTGTCACAGTCATGGGAAAAAAAATTTGTTGCCCCACCCATTTCCTCCATCCCCCCCCCCCCCCAGAAATCAAATTGTTCACCCCTAATCCTAGACTGGCCCCAGTCACTTGGCTTTTTTCGGCAGCAATTACTGGCTGATGATCTTTGCCTTCACCCCATGATCTACGCAACAAACTGCCAGAGTATAATGCTGAAGTCAATTCATTCAGTTCACTCTATATTTTGATATTTATATGGTGTCAGACTTTGGGTAACTCTAGACTTATCCCTGCAACCATATTTCACAGGTAGGGCATAGTTTGCCAAATTGCTGACAATACTGCACTCCAAGAAGAAATGCTGATACAGTTGTGTACAGTAAATAACCTCGGTAATGCGCTATATTTCAGAGATGTCTGCCATATACTTAAAAAGCACTCTGAATTTGGAAATAGGCACAGAATGATTGATATGTTGCAAACATTTGTTTGAAGTTCAGTTTTTGGTAAATTTTGAAAAGCTTGGAAGTACATGTACCGGGTGCATGTACCGTAGAAACAAGATAAATGTTACAGGTATACTGATAAGAACAAGCTTTATGAAATTGACCTAAGATAGTAAGTGCCTCAAAAGTGAAAGGCTTAAACTTTTGCTCAAACTTTCTTCAGTGAAACTTTTAACAATATACCTTACGGAACCAAGAATAAAAATCAGGGGTCTCCATGCAAATTACCTACCATGTACTGATATTTGAAATTCAAAATGGCAATCATCACTGTGTTAACTCTATGGGGAAAAATTAAGGTTATTGATTTTCAAGAAAATCAGGCAAATTTTTTTCTTATTCTAAAGCGCTTTTAAATGAGCCCCCACCATTACAGTGATTACAGTGGTAGAGCAGAAAAGTGTTGAAAAAAATTGAGAGTCAAACTATCTATCCCCAGGGTGCATTTTACTAAAGTGGAGTGTCCTTATAGCTGTGATTACATATCTTGCTTGTCTGGACAATTTTTAATATATTTATAACACACATAATTCAAAACTGTCATCTCACTGTAAACTGTACTATTTATTTCACATTGATAATCTAATGCCATTGTCCTACATCAAACACAGTGGTTGAAATTCTCATCTAGCAAAATGTAAAATACATCAAACGGGCCAGATGGACTCTCAGAGTTGAATTCAAAATGATTTGTGTTTTGTATCCGTGGAAACTGCAGAGGGCATACTTGAAATTAGTTGATGTACTCACAGCATACATGTAGCGGAGAAATGAAATGATGAAGTTTGTGCGTGTTTGAGTATTCTGTGCAATCGCTGTGTGTTTGAGTATCTCTGTAATTGATGTGTTAGAATAGTGATCAGCCTTGATCAGTCTGTTTATACCAGTAAAATGTGTGAATTAGTGCTATTACAATGTACCTGTATACAACTGTAGGGTACTTGGAAATTATACAACTGTTTAGGAGCATTGTACTTTATTTGAAAGTGAATGTTTTGCTGTCTCTGACACCATCGGTATACCATGTTTATTACATCTATGACTTTTGTTGCTAAAGATGAGTTTGGAATGCTAGACTCATTCCTACAGAACACAAGTTTCATTTAGTACTGTATAGCAGTACAGATTTACCATGGTGTAGTGAGCACTTCATGTTATTGTTGCTATTGTGACAAATCTGTATTTCCTATCCCAAACTGCAAACTTCAGTCTTTATATTTACATAACTTACATCGCTATATACTGTAGATGTCAATCATATACATATCTAACATTTGAAATGGTCATTTGCTTTTAAGCTGAGTTAATGGAAGGTTGAATCAAATTCTCATTGCAGATGAACATGGACAATAAAGTTTATTCATTCTCTCCCAGTTTTTATATTTTACATTGCTGTGACATCCCTGCAAGCATTGTGCTATACATTGCTTATAAAGGGTTCTAAAAGTATGTTTTGTCCATACAAGGGGGAACTCAGTGTTTGTGTCTTCAACACTCTGGTTTGATATGGTTTCCAATTGTTATGAATGGTACAGTATCTACATGTAGAAATGTGTAGTTAATTCTCAACGTACTATACAGATAGTTCAGCCATCACATCACTCAGAGTTTTGTTTCTCATACTGGTATCTTGATGCTCCATAGTGAGGGTTGACTTTCAAATTTCCTCCAAATGTAAGATTAATGACAGATTTGTTGAACACATCGGGGGATTATTATTGGAAATTAAGCCTCACAGCATCTATCTATAATTTAAGTCAATTTCCGACTCATCAATGATCCCTTTATCATCTGGAAATGAATAATGCCTTTGATATTTTCTGAGTTTTCTATCAAAGAATAGAACTAAGATATTTAGACCTTGTCATATCCACATTAAGGTCAAGATACACTGAGGTCAACATTTCCTGACAGTGTTCCGGAAATTGCACTTAACCAACCATATTTAACAACTGCCTGTTTTAATCCCACATGATAAAGGTTTCAAGGCAAACCAAATCTGATTACTTGACGACGCGATGTGATTTCAGTATTTTGTACTGCTCATTTCTGTCCATAAAAACTGTATATCTTGGTAGCTATGGCGATGGTCTTTCTAGCTTGCTGCAGGTGTTTGCTTTGCTGTTTTTACAAGTGTTTGACATTTCAACAAAGAATTTGAATGTTGCTGACGTGTTCCAAATACCAATGCATCTGAGATGTAAAATAAATGTGACGTTAAACATACTTTATTTATCCGTCTAAGTGCCTAGGGTCCAGGGAATGTAACTTTCCTCAGAATTTAGGGGGATACCCGCTTAGCCAGACCCCAACCCGTCCTGTTCGCATATGATCGGTTTTATTGCCATTGAACAAAAGGCATAAAAATGTGACATATGCTATGTTGTTCAGAATTGCTAATCATATTTTTCTGATGTCAAACCATAGACAGTAGAGAAACTATCTACGGTCAAACACATAAGCAGCTACCAAATATCTAAAGAAAACTTCTACCAAGGCAATAACAATGTATGATGAATAAGACTCACACACAACAAACATTTCAAAATTATTCATTTCCTATTCACCCAAACCCTGTGACAAATCAGGGCAGACACTTGCCTGAACATGGATGCTTACTCTAATAAATTGTTTGAAAAGTAAACATGATATTAGAAATTTTATGTAGATTTTCTAATCATCAAAAGATGATAACTTTGTTTTTGTTTCTTTAAAAGGTATCTTCAAGTCATACATACAAGAGCAACACGAGAAAGACATTGTGAATGTCCTCCTTGAAGATGATGACACAGCTCACTATGCAGTCAAGATAGAGTAAGTTACTTTCTAATGCTAATCTTGATACAGTATGGATCGGACATTTCTCAGAACAAGGGAACTTTCAAATGTTGTCTGTGAAAATCAACTCAGGTTTCATGTCATGATAGGATGCAATGCTGATGCCATTTAGTCTGTGTATAGGATGATGATGAGACAGTTATGAAAAAGCAAAAGAATTAATTCATCAAAATTTATGACACTTTTAGTTGTCTGTAGATTTTCCATCAAATGAATTCTGTAGCTTTTGGCTAAAATTTACATATCTGATATCTTGTTTGCATTAAAGTCTGCGAATGCAAAGCTGAATTTCTTAGTTTAACCGTTGGTGGTGCTGTTAAAAGAATTAGTGCAAGCTTAGAAGTGGAGAGAAACATGAATTGGAAGTGTTTAACTCAACTTTGAAATTTGCTTTGTAACCATAGTTGCTTTTCAAAGCTAGTATTCAGCAACTGCTTGTGTCAATTTGGGTATTTCAACCAATCTCTTTACGTTAGCCTCGTACTAGAGTGTGTGGTATGTGACATTTACTTTTCCTCAGTGAAAACTCCCTTGTAGCAGTGGTTGTGGAATACCATGCCTTTTATTAAAGTTCCACTCCAACCACTACACATACAATTTATTATGGAAGGGCATGCCATCATCTGAATGTCAATCATTGTACACAATATTTTCATGATGTACCATTTTGTTGAATGGCTACGTTTTACATTTGACTGGTACAAAGCTATGTCAATCACATAGTCCTTTGTATTCTCTTGACATTCTGTCACATTCCTTACAAATCTTAATATTCTAATAATTTTTTCACTTTAGCAGCAACTCTGAAAGTAAACCAATAGATCTATTTTTTCACAGTGTGATGACTCTCTTTGAAAGCAACATGGAAACCAGTGATCTATTGTTGTCTCATCCGTTGAAATTGCTACCCATTTTTGACTCTGCATTGAAATCTGTTGCTATGGTAACTTACAAGGACCACCCTGATCAGAATGAAATGGTGAGTGTTGCAAAAAATAAAATAATTACACTATTGAAATTTTATTATATTTGCAGTGTTCATGGCCGATACGATCTGCCAGCAAAATGACACAAGAGGCTATCATACCATTGCTATGGTTACTAGTGTGTACGGTGTATCTCCAATTTATCATAGAAAGTTAGCATTTCATCTCATTTATAAACCTGACAGTAGAGCATGTTGCCAAAGCTTTGTCTTCATTTACCTTCTCACAACATGATGATTGCAATATTCTTAGTTTACAAATCTTTTTAGCATTACTCACAATGAGTAGACTCTGTTTCCATTGATTAATGCTTTGTTTTCATCGTAGAGTCAAGAATGTCACAAATCAGTCAGATGCAATGAATCAAAATCAGTTTGTGTGGAAGTAAAATGTCAAATGGAAGTCAAATGTGGAAGTAACATTTCAGATGATTAAGGAATTCTACACAAATAGCATTGAAAGTTCACATGGAACAGAGCCTTCCAGTGGCTTTCAAATATCTCCCGACACATTTACTGAGCCATAATGTATAAGATTTTCAGAAATACTTGTTACCATCTAGCTCAATACAATCTGTCTTCCATCTTTCATCACTGTCATTTGAATCTATTTCTGTCCCACATCATCACACACCCTGTCATTACCATTTCCCTCTGTAACTTTTTTGTAATCATCTATCCCAGATGTTGAAGAGTAATCTTCATGCCAGACTGACAAATCTCCCAGTGTGTCCAGAACTGATCAGAGACACTCTACCCAGGACATCAGATATCGGCAAATTTCTGTCAATCATTGGTAAGATTTACCAGAACAAGTCAGAGTGGTATTATCCAAATTCCAATAAACTCTTACTCACTGTCTCATCAGTTTCTGCTAAATACCTCACAATTTCTGTATAATGTGTGGCATAGATTTGAAAATAAATCTGCATTAGTTTTGAATTATGATAACACTATTAAATATGAATATTCATTATGTATGGTTGTGCATAATGAATTGGTTTTTGTCAGATATTAGAATATACTGATACTAGTACTAATTTCAGTGACAATGATTTGGAAGTAGGAAGGATAGCACCAAAAGGTAAACACATCAACTTGAAGAAACATAAAACAGCCATTCCCAGCTATTGATTCATGAGATTGATTGTACATATACGGTTGAGAGAAAATTCATATTGACATGCAGAAATCTGATGATTTATGTACATCAACAGGTACTGTCATCAGGACTTCCACTGTGAAATTATTGGAATTTGAAAAGGAATTCATCTGCAATAAGTGTAAACATGTCTTCACAGTTCAGGTGAGTGAAATGTTATGGCAGTGTGCCCTCTATGATGATTTTATGTGCAATGATGCAAACAAACTTCTGGTGACACAGGCAACAATTTCGGTTTGCATTTAAAGATAACCGTATAGGGTGGATGCAAAGATTAGTACACAATTCTGCAAATCGACGCAACTTTCCAAAGAGGGCACACTGTTGATTAGTGAGATGAAATTAATCGGTGAACTGAATCACACTGTTTTGAAAGACAGAGACTTACAAAATATCCTGGGAATGTATCGTATCAATCCAGCCAGTCTGATGAATAGTTGAAAAGATTTATTTTGTGCAGTTTTCAAGCATTTTAAAACTGACAAAGTAAAACATTTGAAGAAATAATTTATTTAAATCTTCTCGTATCATTGACCATTGAGTGTAGTTTTACATCTTACATTACTTCAATTTTTCTTTATAATTAATAATGAAACTGCTTGGTCTATTATTTATTTATTTATTGTACTTGGGCCTCAGCCCAAGTACATTTGTTTTCATTCCGTGGGAAAAAACTCTGTAAGGTATAACCATTTCTGGCTGAGACCAGGGAGGGCAAAATGTCTTGGCTTCATCTTTCTTGGCATAATAAATGGCGTAATGATGTTAACTGAATGGAAGTGCTGCTCTCAGCCAGTCTTGAATAAGTGAGATGTGAATATTAATGCTTCTCTATCTGAGTTTTTGCCACAAAATCTTCTGAATATAATCAAAATGTGCATCGAAATGCAACAATTAATGCACCCTCCGTTTCCTACGCGATGGCACGACCCTTGCTACAACCCACTGGACGAGCCAATGTGGGAGGGGTAATTTCAGTTTGGTTGAACAGGAGGGCTCGAGACCAGAATTTAACATTTAAACTTGAAACATGTTTAATCGCTGACAAGATGTGGACTAGTCTTAATCAAACTGAAAGTGTAAAAAGGAAGGTTTTATATCCGGGCACAATGAAAAACATTACGACTGGAAACTGTGCCCCCAGTTGAGAATAGTAATGCCCACAGCGATGGAGAACACTTATCCTTGAGCTGAGAAAACCAGACCATCATTTCGAAATAGAGCTGCAGATTCGAGAAGCTCGTTCAAATAGCTAGGTACACCCCATAAAGGGGTGGTTTCGAGTTTTGAGGGAAATTTCGCCTCCTTCATATAGAAATCGTACGTTTGTTTTTCCAGGAGAACACACCATTTGACACAAAATTTGCATGTAAAGGGGTCGCCAGTAAGCACGTGGTCAAATCTGGCATAAGAAACAATATGAAATGTTGGGTAAAGCCAGTCCAAAATAAACTGATTTGAACTTTGTGTTTTGTAATTTATACCACTGCAGTAACATTACCTTTTTTTGGCAACATCACACAATGTAATACGTTTTGAAACTGAATACTCCGACGTATTCTGTGTCTCCTTTGCTAAAAAATACGGTATTGCCGATTACCATGTAAGGAGATGATGACGTCAAGACAGATTTGCAGTGCGTTTGGTCCTGGATGGTGCACGAAGTTTTGTCAAGGTGGCTTGTGTATTTATTTCCTAAATGGGAGAGATTAGGGTCGATCTAAACGAAGGCCGAAGAATGTTATGATACTCTAAGCGAGCTGAACTCTAACGCGAATGGTTGGATAATTTGGAGGATGTCTAGAATGATCTCGTCTCATTAAGATTATTTGGCGGTCAGTATTGAATTTCAACTGCGTCACCAGTTTGCGAAATGAGTATTCCGTCGAACGGTCAACGAACGATATTTTAGAAATCTGGAGACATGGCACATCGCATTTTTATTTTAGTATTCTATATTTAACAAAAGATTTAAGAAGCAATGATTTTGTCGAAAATTCTGAAAAAAATATATGAATATTTGATCGCGAACACATTTTCACTTGGGTCAACTAGCCCTGCGTACGATACTGTGTGTTCCGCTACAGCTAATCGCCCCGCTCACCACAGCCCTGCAAAGACCCGTACGTAGGGTCGGTGACTTCAAATCCATTTTGGGACTTGATGTAAAAAGCCAATTACTGCCGAAATTCAGCGTTCTTGGGCCCAAGTCGTATCCCACCCTACCTCAGCTACTCGATCGCTTCCAAAAATGACAGTCTTTTATTCACTTCTCGTAAATAACCGTCGATGTCGGCAACTCTCTCGCTAGCCCTGCGTACGATGCTGTGTGTTAGCTGTAGCACATACATCGTACGCAGGGCTAGGGGTCAACATGGGGTCGCAGCCATGTTGCCTCAAAACTTATTTCTGTCTGCACTCAAAACTCAAAAATGTCGGATATGAACCGGAAAAATCGATGCAATTTTGTCAAACTTCGGCGAAATTTTCAGCCTATAGACAAAATTTCATCCAGGTAAGGTAAATTTACTGAAATTTGATCGACAAATAATCCTGAGCTTGAACGTGACAGCTCGCCTTCTTCGGGAAGTCAAGCATCCAGCTAGCTGCACATACACAGTTGCCCATATGGCCAGGTTTATGAGATTGTTTTCAAGCGACGGCGGCAGACCGTACGGGGCTCTAGATATGAACCTACCGCCAGTGTAGCTGTAATAACTGTTGCGTTGTTTTTAGTGCCCACGGACGAAGTCCTGGGGGAGTTATAGGTTTGGTCATGTCAGTCCGTCGGCCGTCCGTCCGTCCGTTCACGCAGATATCTCAGACATGCCCTGGTCAATGTCTTTCAAACTTTGCACAAGAATAGTACCCAACCCCATACAGATGCACGTCGATTTGTTTCACAATGCGATCGAATTTGGCCGTGTTAGAGGACTTTTTAGTTTACACCTCCATAGACTCCCATGTATAAGGCAGTTCTCCATAGACTCCCATGTATAAGGCCAAGAAAAATAAAAATTTAGTTTCTCATCGTATTCATATTGCCTAAAGGATGCAGTGACACAGTTTTTTGTCCCCACGGATAAAGTCCAGGGGGCTTATAGATTGGGTCATATCCGTCTGTGAGTCCATCAGTGAGTCCATCGGTTCACGCAGATATCTCAGACATTTTGACAAAATATCATGTGACCTTGGTGACCTTTGACCTCAAATATACATAATTGTCCATAACTCAGTAACCACAAGTGCTAAACCTATCATATTTGGTATGATGGGACACCTTATGACGCCACATATTGTACCCCATTAATTATGCACATATCTAATTTTGAGCGAGCCAATAGAGCCAGAGGTCTGATTTTTGGTATATAGGGATAACTTAGCAATATAATTTGTTTGACAAAACGTCACGTGACCTCAATGACCTTTGACCTCAAATATACATATTTGTCCACAACTCAGTAACCACAAGTGCTACACCCTTCATATTTGGTATGATAGGGCACCTTATGACAAAATATATTGTACCTCATTAATTATGCGCATATCTTATTTTGAGCGAGCCAATAGAGCTAGAGGTCTGATTTTTGGTATATAGGAATAACTTAGCAATACAATTATTTTGACAAAATGTGACGTGACCTCAATGACCTTTGACCTCAAATATATATATATTTGTCCACAAATCAGTAACCACAAGTGCTACACCCTTCATATTTGGTATGATGGGACACCTTATGACACCACATACTGTACCTCATTAATTATGTGCATATCTAATTCTGAGCAAGCCAATAGAGCTGGATGTCCGATTTTTGGTATATAGGGATAACTATAGGGTAGAAATCTAAATATGCCCATCTAAATATTAGACATCTACCATCGAGAACAAAAGAAATTTGCTGTAATTTGAATATTTAAGGAGTTTAAGCAATGTCCACTATAAATAAAGAACCCCTGCCTCAAACTCCACAAAAGTTGCTAGACATATTTTGCCGTTGTCATGCCATTGCTTCGTTTAATAACCAGTTAATCAAATGCCTAATTGACAGGAGGAAATTCAAGACCATATTTGAATAGTAGTATATATTGTCCTCAAAATTACTCTATCACGGCCCAAGTACTCATTGCCTTCAGCAATACTGCCTTGTTTTAAATAAAATTACCATTGATTTTCAATTCAGCTGAAGAGAATCAAGGACTCGGCAAAATTGATCATCTCGTGTTGTTTTTAATTTACTTTGTTACGTCCAGAGCTATATTGATACCAGAATCCCCTCCAAAAAACTTTTCAATACTGCCTACATACTTTTCAGTAAGTCACAAGTTTTTGTAACACTAATGTAACTAAGACATATACAACTCTGGCAGATAAAATGTGATATAATCCACCATATTCCTTGAGAAATATACCAGAATAATTTCCACAATTTTTTGAATGCGATGTCTATCTGTTTATACCTTCAGGCAGATTTTGAGCAGTATTACAAAGAATGCAGGCCTGTACAGTGTACCAATCCTGAGCAGTGTAATTCTGTCAAGTTCATGTGTCTCTCTGACTCAGGATCATCCCCAAGCAGTTGCCGTGACTACCAGGAAATCAAGATTCAGGAACAAGTTCAGAAACTGGCTGTTGGGACTGTATCCTTTGATAATGTGTGTTACTTTGTTCTCAGGCTTATTTTCTAGGAATGATACTTCTGTGGCCTTCTAGTTGGCTATACTCAGTTGGCTACATCTATAGTGCTGCCCTCTACACCTGACATACTCAAAATCTCTTGATACCAGTATGCAGCCATATATTGCAGTGAGATAGAGTGATACAAGGCACATAAAGATAATCGATGTTGGCATTACAAAGTTAATAACTTGAGTTGCTTTTAAGCACTATAGCAGTGTTGAAAGTGATATTGTCCTTATCTTAGTTGATCAGATACCCAGATCAATGTGGGTGGTATTGGAAGATGATCTTGTTGACTGTTGTAAGCCTGGTGATGATGTCACAATAAGGTCAGTGTATAAATGATGAAGTTCATGGTGGTGATGCATTAGATTATCCATTCCTTGGGGACATATACTAGTATTCAGACCCTCAAATTTTTACAATACCTTTCTGGTCTACCGATTGTGGGAACTCATTTGAAGCTCTTGGATAAAATAAATTTTTCACAACCTTATTTTTTGTGAAAATTGATACTAACATTTCTCCCATGGAGTTAAAGGGAAACAATCGTTGGAACTGCGCCTGTGTGAGTTTCTTGTTAACAAACAATGTATTTCATGAATGATGTCTAGATGCAGCTCATCATCAGAGGCTGCAACATTTAAATTATAGGATGTAGATTATGACAGACATGTTTCAACTTTCATAAATCACCATCGTACGTACCTTGGATACAGTGTTAACATTGCTCATATGGGTCCCACATGACCTTTAAGCACAGTTCTGATGACTGTATCCTTTTAACACGGGGATGGTGGCCATTTTGAATTTCAACTGTAAAATCATTTTAGGTAACTTGTTGCTCTGGTACCAAAATTTGCAAAGATAATGAAGAGAATGGTGTAAAGTGAGCAAAAGTTTTAGTCTTTCAATTTCAAGCACATACCCCTCGTTACTAGCTTAAATTAGAAAACACTTCAACAAGAGTTGACTCTTTATTAGTTTAAAATTCAGGTAAACTCAACCTGAAACATGAAAATTCAGGAGATTTTCCCACCTTCTACATTGCAAAATGAAAATGAAAGTTTATGAAGCTAAATCTAGAAAACAGGAGCTGTGTCAGTTTGTTGAACTTGAACTAATGTAGTACTATCCTTGCTGTCATTTTCATTGTTAACACTTCATTTTTACTCTTGATTATGAAAGAGAGTAGTTTTAATTTACATCAAGCAATGTATAAGGGAGTTTCAAACTTGAATTTCATGGTACATGTATTACCATGATTTCAGCATATCACTAACACATAATGTTTGTTCTAACAGTGGTGTAATCATGAGACGATGGAGTTCTATCTATGCAGAGAGTAGACCTGATATTGAAATGGTGATGAAAGCCAACCACATCCTTGTGAAAAATGATCAGAGATCTTTGATAGCTGTCACTGATGAATTGGTGAGTTAGTAACCCTTCATTGTACCCATATTGGTGAGTTAGTAACCCTTCCTTGTACCCATGCTGAGTTAGAGAACCCCCTCTCCTTTCACAAACTCTGAGTTGGAGAACCCCCTCTCCCTTCACCCATTTTGGTCAGTATCGCAACCAAATACTGTTATGGCATGGAATGCATTCATATCAAATTGCAACACGTCACATTGATATTACAATAACAAAAGTTACCTTTACAAATGAATACCTAAGCCCCATCCCTTCCCAATGTCAGCCTTTACAGGTCAGATACATTGACTGTGAATTGGATCAAATGGAAAGCAGCAACACAAAAGCTACAGCATATGTATTTGATAACAGTTACAACTTATCATATAGCCTGGTCACCAATTCGAACACTGCCAAGTCATGACATCATCTTTGACAATCATTATCTTCTATCCTAGCACTATGATACCACACTTGTGTTCTGTGTCCATATGATGCGGTGCACTGATGTGTTTTTGTAAATGATGGTGTGTGGAGCATTCAATCTCATCAGTTTGTTTGCTGGTTGATTTTCCTCCAGTCATGGAACTCTCCATGCTATCATGAAGTCATTCTCACAATTCTGTTTCATTTCAGAGAAAAGAATTTGAAGAATTCTGGGAGAAGTATGATAGTGAACCAATCACAGTAAGTTATTCTGACATGTCCAATGATCAAAAAAGTGGATTGCTGTGTATGTCTGTGATTAGTGCAGGTGTCAAAATGCGAAATAATTACTGACACAGTGGAGTGTCGTACATGTATCTTTGCATGTGTCTGTTGTAGATTGTACCGGTAGTGGTGATGATTGAAGGAAGATTTATCAGTAGATATGGATTTACCGGTATCTTCTTTCTGCAGTTTTAAATTTTGGAAAGCTTAACGTTGTTGAGGTAAATTTAGGGTTGTAACATAAATGTCCAATCTTTGTATTTCAATGGAGGAGGACAAGCTCTCATGAAGACTTTACATAACACCAGGGGTTTTAATGAAAGTTGTTTCCATGGTTACAGGGTCGTAACATCATCCTTGCCAGTTTGTGTCCTCAAGTTTATGGTCTATATGTTGTCAAGTTAGCGGTTGCCATGGTGCTGGCTGGTGGAGTTCAAAGGATTGACTCATCAGGAACTAAAACCAGGGAGAATCTCATCTGTTGCTTGTTGGTGATCCAGGTTAGAAAATACATCATTTGTACACTAATATAGTCAATAGTCTTGCCTTGGCTACTGATCACAATGGAGACTCCGTTCATGTTGTAGTACTGAGATTAATGTGCGCATATCAACTTAGAGGGCGCCATTTATGATAATGCTTATGACACCAAATTTTAAAATGCTTCAAGTTCATATATATTTGTGGTGTCTTTGTGTTTAAAACTCTTTTTTTTCATAAAATTATCAATTCTACTTATTTTATTTGTTTATCTTCCTTGAAAAAGATGAGTTTTACATCCTTTACTATCATCTCTCAGCTGTCAGTACATGCTTGAGTCTTTCTCTGCATGATTCCTGTGTGTGACTCCAAGAGTGACTGTTCTTTCACAGGTACAGGCAAGTCGCAGTTTTTGAAGTATGCTGCAAAAATCACACCCAGATCTGTGTTGACCACTGGTATAGGATCTACCAGCGCTGGTTTGACTGTCAGTGCTGTCAAAGATGGCGGAGAGTGGCAATTGGAGGCTGGTGCCTTGGTCTTGGCTGATGGAGGACTTTGTTGTATTGGTAAGATTTGGAACTTAATAATGTAATGTTTGATTCAATAGTAAACTACTTGATCATTCAACATCATATCATTTAAATTTTTGAATCAATCATTTCCAAGTTTTGATTGCTGTAATTGTAATAACGTATTTCAAATTTTGATGAAATACTAGTTATAGTTATCTCATATAAATTTGTAAGCCAGAAACACTTGCGTCTCCCAATCATATTTCATGACATTATTATAATCTTTCTATAACTTTTGACGGCCATTTAGTTATTGTACTTGTGAAACTTTCAGTAAATTTTTATCTTGATCCACGTTAAAATATGCAATGACTGTCTGCATAATAGTAACAAAAACCAATCAGCCTTCGCTGATTTTCAAGGGCCTCATTTGAAAGTGGACTATGCACTGATGCAAATTATTTTTCACTTTAAAAGATGAATTCAACAGCATCAGAGAGCATGACAGAGGTAGTATCCATGAAGCTATGGAACAGCAAACAATCAGTGTTGCCAAGGTAATGATGCTTTACATTGAACTCCATTTTAATATCTCTATCAAGACATGGCCTAATATTTGGAAATGGTAATTTCAACATTATCTTCATTTTTGGTGCTTCATTTTCAGTATATTAATTAAAGAATGCAACATTGATAATATTTAAGTTTTCTTTTGTGCCAAACATATGGAAACAATTTTAAAATATTGTTGTACCTGGTGAACACTGGGTCCATTTAAAAGCAATGGACTAAGGGGCTCTTTTATAGCTTTTTGAAACAGCTGAACTTCCAAAGGTTACATTGATGTGTAAAGTAGTTCAGTTTTTGCACAGCCTATTTCTTCATCAACGCATGAGTCAAAAATAGTTATTCTCTACAAAACACAGCGGAGCTGTATCGGCCATTAGGTCGCTTGTTCAGTCTTGTGAAAACAACCTTCACGTAACAGTACCAGTACATCTCTGTTCAGTTTTAACTGAGTATCTTGTCAGTGTGTTCCTTTACTGGGCTGGTACATCTCTGTTCAGTTTTAACTGAGTATCTTGTTCTTTTACCAGGCTGGCCTTGTCTGTAAACTGAACACCAGGACCACCATCTTGGCATCAACAAATCCCAAGGGCAAATATGACCCTACTGAATCACTGAGTGTCAATACAGCATTAGCTAGTCCACTACTCAGTAGATTTGACCTTGTACTTGTCCTACTGGATTCTAACAATGAAGAATGGGATAAGATTGTCTCATCTTTCATCCTGGAAGGAAAAACTCCAGAAGAACACGGTTAGTGCTTTTATAATTACCGGTACTTTTATTAAGTACATGGTATTTTTAACCCTTACACTCCTCCCGGTACATGTATTCTCCTGTGTAGAGATCAAAGTTTTACCAGTAAAAGTAAAGGGGTTGATACCAGACTGGGTTGCTATAAATGGTTACCATTGTTGCAAGATTTGAGTTGATACCAAGGTTTTGCAAGACCTAAATCTGATAACTTTCTCTGTTCTTTGAACACAGAGAGGGAAACACTTTCACTCAAAAACACTAGTCAATAAATGAATACTTATTTTTTCAAGATGAAAAAGTCATTTGAAGGAAAATTAATTACAGCTGTACTCTAGTCTTAGACATCTATATTTTCATTCATTTGTCATGCAGCAAAATCCAAAATGCCTTTCTATGCAACAGTTTGGTGTGAATGCAGTTCTGAAGTTTTGGTCATTTTATTCTTTTTCAAGGAATACAATTCTGTGATTTTCAGCTTTACAACTAGCTTGCCATTTACGCATAGATATGGGTTTGACATTTCCACCCTACAGTTTATATTTCAAAGGGTTGAAACTATAAGCTTTGAATCATCAGCAAAATGATGGACATGTTTCTTCAAATAGTAGAATGAACAATTAACTCAAAGTGTTGCATTCTTCCTTTGTTGTCAGTTGTCCCTAAAGACAAGCTATGGAGTATGGAGAAAATGCAAGCCTACATTTGTATGATCAAACAGCTGGAACCAACGCTGACTCCAGAGAGCAATGCGTAAGTGTATCAGTTGTTTTATAGAACACTATCTTGCAGAGTAATCAGAAAGAATGAAAGTTTAGTGAAATGTATCTAATTGTATTAGATGCCACTTGAATGCCACAAGGTTAGTGTCCTGACTTGTCAATTGTTCCATATAGACAGCTTTCAATAACTTCCATGACGGCACTCTGATTGTATTATTTTTGTGAATGTAAAATAGAAAGACTGGTTTGAGAAATGCTTTGCCAATTAATACTTGTACATGATAACCTAAATAGTTATATGTGGATCTCCCACTATTTGTACTGATCTCAATTTGTCCATCAGAGTACTGAGAAGATACTACCAGTGTCAGAGACAAGCTGATCAGAGAAACGCAGCAAGGACAACTATCAGGTTACTTGAGAGTATTGTCAGATTGGCTCAAGCACATGCCAAGTTGATGTGTCATGATGAAGTTACTGTCATGGATGCTGTGGTCGCAGTGTCTCTCATGGAATCCTCAATGCAGGTAAGATTGAAGATGGTGAGATAATGCATACATTACCAAACAAACCAAGTACTTTGTTCAATTCATCGGTCACATAGCAATTGTGATAGACCAACTTTTGGTACCTACTGTACACTGAGACACACACAATAGTATGAAAATGACTGCAGGGTTTGATACTGTGTAGTGATGTTGTCTATATTCTGTTCATCTCTAATTCCCTGCCATGGTTCTGCTAGCTGCTCTGCAATAAAAATGACGCACAGTGTTCTACAGACTCAGTATGCCAAAGAGAACACCTCATGGGTTTGTTCATGTGGTTTTATTTAGTACCATGGTCCCATGGAATTCCAGGTTTAGCCTATTTGGCCCAAACTCATTGACAACAGTGAGTTTGGACCAAACCATTGTGTTGAAAGGGGTAACAGTAAATACATTGCTTCACATCAAACACCTTCCAGTAATATACAAAGTGTAGAAGCGGTAAATAGTTGAGTAGCATGCTGTGATTGCTGAAATGTAAATGGAACAGTAAACACCTATTGCCTGGTCATGAGGGCTATAGCGCCCGTCTATTACCCCGAGGGGCTGTGTGTTACCAGAAACACATCGCTATTCCCCGAGGCCGTAGGCCGAGGGGTATAGCGATGTGTTTCTGGTAACACACGGCCACGAGGGGTAATAGACGAGCGCTATAGCCCGAATAAAGACCAGGCTATAGGTGTTTTATAACACACCACATGCTCATGTTGTATTGTTATATAGTTTTTAATGTGTTTTGATATTTTGCACCGCAACAATCCATTGTGACAAGTTCACTGGGCGATGTTTCCACAGCGGTTTCAGTTGTACGTGGTACCACTTTCTTTCAAAAAATATTCTAAACATACCTAGCGACATCCTTAGTTGCACTTAATCTTTTCTGTCGATGAGCTGTTCAAGTTCCTATGCTGTTGGAAAGTTGGAAAATGTTGGAAAATCTGTTTTAGAGAATGTGTGGTCACCTATCCTGGACGTACATCACGATCTAGTCACCCGCCATTGTTGCAAAGATGCAGACGACACTACGGTCACGTGACCAAACACTTTTCTAAATTGGTCAGGACTATTTCCCTAGGGAAATAGCTTTTCAAAAATGCCCTCTGACGTCACTTTTGTCGATCCGTGGGGACTAGACGTATCTATTTAATCATCACGTGACGTATTCTGGCGAATCGCAACAGGGAATGAGTATGTGGCGTGTTATATATACGTGGTACAAATTAAGAAATTATTGATATTGAATGGTTTAAAATTTAAACTACCGTATATCCTGTATCAGCAAGGTTTTCAACTAGATCCACCAAAACAATGCCTATCTTGCACAAG
Source organism: Ptychodera flava (assembly GCF_041260155.1). Lineage (NCBI taxonomy): Eukaryota > Metazoa > Hemichordata > Enteropneusta > Ptychoderidae > Ptychodera > Ptychodera flava. The sequence continues at coordinate 3,476,696 of NC_091928.1, forward strand.
AATTACATTGTACTGTACCATAGCATACCCCGTATAGGACAACATTTAGATATTAAATGGGGTTAATTTATCTGTAAACCTCAATTACAGGTATGCACCAGAGGAGTGTGGTCAATTTTCACCACTTCGACACATTGTTCTATGTAATTTTTGTCTGTGCAGTCTTATTTTGTGGTACTATGAATTTTTAGCATAGCAACATGTATTTTTTCTTAAACATCTCAATGTATTTGACTCTATAGGGTGCAGCCTTACTAGGTGGTGTGAATGCATTACATACCTCATTCCCTGAACACCCAGAAGAGGAATACAGGACACAGGGTAAGTCACCTTTCAACATTAAAATTCCAGGGAAGGGACACTGAAGTTGGGATAGACTCTCAAACGAGTGTACCTGTTTTAACTTTAGAATATATTTGCAGTGATACATTCTGGTGTAATGTATTCAACCATAGGAGCTGAGAAGAACCGGAATTAAGATTAAGTATGATAACACTCTACATATCATAAAATCTATGACAATACTGTATTGTTTTAATGCTGTTGCATTTACATGTACTTGACTTTACTTTCGACAATTACCTATGACAAAATGATACAATATTTACAGTGTTTTACCAGTACGCTGAGTCAATCAGGTAGATTTTCATATTGTTTTTTTCTCATCAGTTGAGCTAATTCTGACACACCTTGGACTTGAGGAGATTGCGCAGACAGAGATGGCAAAGCTGGCAAGGCATCAGATTGAAGCAGGCTCTGCAGCACTCAATGACCAAGATGAATTTAGAACTGAACAGGTCCATGTACCTGATCAGCCTGACACTACAGGTGATTGGAATCATAGACGGGATAGTGGTGATGGGGTTAATAACCATGGACAGGTCAACCTTGACAGAACATTGGATTTATACAATAGTATGATTGGAGAAGATGAACAAGACAGGGTAGTGGACCAACCAGGACAAAACATTCAGCTTGATTCTGTCAGAGCTACTGATGAAAGTGACCTCAATCATCAAAACAGAGCAAGAACAGATGAAGATGGGGATATTGTCATGGCAACTGCCTCACAAACTGATGATAATAACCGTGAGATGGAGATGAAGATGACAGAAAAGCAAAGGCAGTCTCGCCAGAGAGAGGAAGGCCCAGAGAAACTGTCAGCCAGGTTAGTTGCCAAGATGAACAGCCTTGGTGAAACTGTGAATAAAGATGGAAACTTAGACGACAAAGTTAGAGGTCAGAACAGAAATCATTCTGGTGAAATCAAAGAGAGCAATGCTGATGTTCATTCTGCTGTGAAAAGTAAGATAGCAACTGTGGATGATGACAAACTATGGCAAGTTGATGACAGTTTATCTGGAAACATTTCAACGCCTGATATGATCGCAGGATCTAATCAACATAATGTACACTGTGTTGTGAGTACTGAGGATAAGAAGAGTCCCCCAAACACTGGAATTAATTCCACCGCTCTGCAAAGGATCAAGAAATTTGCTCTGAACAAACAGGAAAAGAAGATGCCCAAACTTCAGCAGGTCCATGATGACAGGAACAATGCTAACAGAAAGGATGTTGCTATTTTTGTAGAGAACAATTTGGACACAGAGACAGGGAAGAAATTGCCAGTTATGAAAGAGAAAGAGAATGATGTTGTAAAAAGTACTATCACTGAAAAATTGACAAACAAAGTCAGAGATAAACAGACTAACAAGAACAAGTCTTTGTCTTTCTCCAGTGAGAGTGAATCAGTGATAAGTACAAAGTCTACGGCTTTACAGAGAGTTAAACTAAACAAGGCATCTACGTCATCTTCCTGGATAATGTGACCACATCTGGAAAGAGAAAACACAGCATGGAAATGGAAATAAGATTTCACCAGAGACTGTAAGAGTTTCATCATCAACGCTGTCAAAGCTTAGTAGATTTACATTTTCACCGAGATCAGAGGAGACACAGATAAACATGACATTAGCAGTGATGGCATAGCAGAATCTACAGTGTCTGCTGAGATGAAAGTAACAAAAAAACAATGACAAAATGCATTGGTAAGGATGACAATGGAGGCAGAGAGAGAAAGCAGATACCATTCAGTCTTGGAAAGGACCAGAGTATTTTCCAAACAGATGATGATTTGGATGATATGGAACTGGATTTCAGTTTTACTGGAATGAATGATAAAACCAATAAACGGCAAAAGATTGAATGAGCTGGCTAAAGTTTTGAAATGACTGACTTTCCAGCCAGTCTTTAACAATACTGGCATTTTGTAAGCTAAAATAACAATGCTCAAAACAAGCAAACATACATTGTGTTCACAACAATCATGGAGCAATGGTAACATTGCTTTACTGGGGCAGATTTTTGATCAGCTTTATAATTTAACATATAGATGAACTTGTCTGACACAAGTTTCAAAGTAAACATGGGACAAAAATCATTGAATCATGTTGGAAACAGAGATTAAAGTTGTCTAGTAGGGCTGATTTGGTGTACGATGTGGAAACTAAAGTAAAATATTACTTTGTAACCTGCACAGCATGTACAGTGCTACATGTAACTTTGGTTGCCCATGATAGAACATTGTGGTGATGATCTGATAACATGTGTAATGAACAGACTAGAAATTATGACACTAGATTACCATTGATATCTTGGTAGTCTGTAACACAGCTGTCCATTGGAAATTTTGGACTGCATTGTTGAACAGCTTTATTTAAACAAAAACAACCCCAATACAGTATAATAATTAAGCAATAAACCACAACCAGTGACGGTATACCACAAAATTTTGACCAGTTCATGACATATATGCATGAGCGATAGTGAGTGCATATATGAAGTGAACTGGTGAAAACTTAGTGGTATCCTCATTGCTGGGTTGACTCATAACTTAAAGTATATTGAAATTCTGGCATGAAATGTCAAAATAGGAATTTTTTGCTCTCTGAGAGCTTACGCATGTTCCAACCCTGCGAATATGGCACGGTTATCTTCATATCTCGACCAATCAGATCACTTTATTTGCACCATCAATATACTGGTATGATATAATCCTAAATACAAATGTTGCTTTAGAATGGTGAAATGCTATAGACATTCCCTGTACAAGTAAATCACACGATGACACAGTCACTATCATGTCATCTTCACTAGACACTTTGAGCAGATGTAACTTTGCTGAAATAACCTATCCATCATCTGACAAAACAATTGTTTAAAACCTAACAAATAATCAATCATGGAAAGCAAATTCACATCTTGAAAATTTTAGTAATTTTTGATGTTAACAATAACAATATCTTATTGTAAACTGATAGTTCAGATCATACATTATGTCCTTACAGGCACATGGGGCATATATTAAAATAACATAGTAGTTTCTCTGTGTGTAATTCATGAGTAGGTGAATAGAAAGTATTCTTGATCTACAAGGATAAGTGAGAAGAACAAATTATTTTGAAACACTGTTTAATCTGTACAGAATGATCTATTTTAATTGAAATCAAGCAAGCTGTGGGAAATTTGCTTGGCTTTCATTTGTTGAGAATAGCAATGTGAAGATGGCAGTTGTTAAAGCTTTATAATTTCATTATTCAGTAGACATGCCTCGTCTGTACAGTCTTTTCAAAACCAATGGGAATATGAGTGTCCTCCAGGTTTTATGTAAATTCACCTTGATTGCATGGTGCCTTCACATGTTATCTTATGCACTGGTAAACTTTTTATAACATTTCACTTTCTACAGGATGTACCAGCAGTCTATACATGACATTGCTGTTTGTATGATGCTGATTTGTAGAGATATTCCACGACAGCATCTTGTCAGTCATTTCACATTTACAGATGAAAACCTCAGATTTAAAAAAACGTTTTCCATGAAGAGATGAATCCAATTGCAATTTCTTAGAAGAAAATCTCCAAACAATTTGGTCTGTATCATCTGAGAGTTATGTTATGGTTTCCAGATATCATATCGCTATGTACATTACAGTAGTACAATGATTGCCGTTTCACACTACACTGAACAGCTTACAGGTGGTGTTGAAGGTAAATATGCACATAACTGGGATGTGGAAAGAACGTATTCAAGTTTATTTCAGTACTTGTGGCAACTGGCCAAAATGTACAAAAACATTATAATAATGTAATGTCGTACATGATTCACTGGGAAAAAGTGTGATCCATGATATTTAACAACAGCAGCTGAAATATTTCATAGTTTAACATGAAAGAAGAACAATACTATGGTCAACAGACAAATTATTTGGTACAACCCAACTGTTCCATGAGTATGTGGTAGTTTTGCAGAGGTTCATCCCACACTGGTGATGAATTATGCTGACAGTAAAAATCAGTCTTGTTTATTCCTTTCTTAATATCTGCATTTAGTACCAGTCACAGTGACATTGAGTAATGTTCCATTCCTTATCTTTCAATCCATAATCAATCCTATGATTTGTAAAGTTTACAGAATACACAAATGTTGATTTACTTAATACCTGTGGTGTTACCTTAGTGACTGATAGTCACTAGCCTGAGCCTAATGAGACTAAAATTTACACAATAAACGTCAAAATATGTTTGAAACAATGTTGTTTTTATTTTGTTTTCTGCAGTATCAAATCCATGTAAGCACCAGTCACTAAATCATCTTTATGAACACCTAGCTTATCCATTAAAGTGTTTGCGATTGTTTGACCTTCTTCAAAGCTCTGACTTGGTTCCATCACAACCTGAAATGAATGAGTTAGACTCCTGTCAATCAATCATATAGCCAATAGAACAGAGAACTTCAGTGTTCTTTATTCATGAATATCTCATCATGGTACTGACCTGAATGATACAAATTATGACCCATAAAATAGAAGTGCACTTTCACCCTTTGAGTGCCAAAGTAAATTTTATCACCTTTGTAGAATAAAACCCTAACAAATTTTTTCATATTTTTTTTCAGAAATACATAAAAATTTACGAATGTTGCACTTAAATTTTGGAGGGTTAAATGGGACAAAGTCACACTTTAGCAATACTTTTGGCTTGTACCGGGGGTAAGTGATGAAACAAAGCAATTTCTTTCTGCATTACTACTTTGCAGAGAATTAGTTCATTTGATGTCAGAGTCATTATGGACCTTTCATTTTTTCTTCTGATAAATCAATGAAAGTGGTGAGTATTCACTATGTGACTGTATGAAGTGATTAAATCACTGCAATACTGTGAATACATCTGATATATCTAGCTAGCTGTAGCTTTACTAATATTCACAAACCTCTAATTCAATGAAATCTCCAAGACCATCTACTTCATCTATGTGTATCCTAGTCTGACCAACCAAATACAACTGCGTGTTTTTCGTACTTCACCAATGACACCAAGGGCTTCTCCCAGGGTTAGCTGCAAATGTACAATGTAAATGGATAATACGATTAGACAAGCACTCACCAGGTATACTATGGAACTCTGTTTTCTTGATTTTTTCGTTGCATCTATTATTTTGATTGCAATTTCAAGGCATAAACACATTACAATGAATTCTGATAAATTTGCATTAGTACTGGTAGGTGATGAGTGCACATGACAAGCTGTCTGATTCATGATTCCTGAAATGATCAAATCTTTGTCTGGGACATTCAACAGCTGGAGCAAATAACTCAGTGTTTGTATTATGGGCTTTCTTTACAACACTACCAAGTATCTTTCTTTGTGGAAAAATGTTACGATAGCCTCTTGAAGATCAACGCATTATTGACTTTGTAAAGTTACTTCCAATATTATTTCAACTGGTTACAAGCCATAACATAATATACATCAGTGAGTAGACTGAATAACATACACACAAGATAAACTAGAAATGAAATCACACTGGTACATATTAAAGCAATGCGTTTTTGTGATCTCCATAATATGAGAGAGTTCATCACCATTTTAGTTGTGCTCTCTTGCTTGTTGTTCATTCTCTGAATAGCTAGGGAAGTAAAACTACTGATACTACAAACTATGAATTAAAATATCAGCCTATCTACCTGATAGAAATCAGAGAATATATACTGGTACAATCAGACATAATGTAGAATAAGATATGTTGTTACTACCGGTATGTGAATGGCACTGATTTGGTTTGATTCCCCTGGCATCTGAACTCTGAAGAACCAAACACTGATAATAGTCTGTGGTTAAATTTTATTCACACAAAAGATAGTACACTTTACCTTTAATTCCTCTGGAGCTGAAATGTGTGAAACTTGAAACTCAGAAGTTTTCGGACCAGCTGAATCTGCTCGCTTGTAAAAAATTAATTCTGCAAGTTTATCTTTGTTCTGGTGGCAAAGCAAAAGAAAGCGTTGTATTTCGTTGGTATCACAAATTCTGAACAAAGACACTGACAATGATTGATGACAATTACTTATTGTATGTTTTTACATACTGGTCACAACAAGCTTGGCTTCCATAAAATGTCAAGAAAATGTTTATCTCAGAAGCACATACTGAACTAATACATTTGACTTCTGCAGATTATCCCAGTGAAACAACATTAATTTTAGTCATCTTGCAAACAACTAAAGTGACATGTAGACTGAAAGATTCCATCGTATATAGATCTCCGCCAGCTCCAACCCCAACCTGGGGAGTTGAAGTTGGTGGAGACCGTACACGTCTGAGTCTTTTGGTCTAAGAAACCCATTACTGGTAACTCTACTTGGGATCAGTGCCTGAACTTACTTATCAATTTTATTTCCTTCCATCTTTCTCTTTCCATACGACAGAAGATGCAATTTCACATTCTCTAACAATGGCAGTCATGTAGCTTGAAATTGAACTTCTCATCTGATGACGTCATGAATGATCAGTTCTATGATCTGATATCGATGTGGAATTCTACAAATTTCTCCCTTTTATGTTTGTGTATCCATCTGCTTGAATTGATGAGTATTTGTGACTATAAAGAGCCATACTCCAAAATATCAACTTGCAGATATAATAATTCATTTTACATTTTTGTAAATGCCAGGAGTCACGATCAACCTTTGCCCTCCAAAGTTCATATGTCACCCTAAGGTCATGTTAGTTAAAACCAATGAGGCATTAAAATGTTCCATGTGTTACATTTTAACAAAGATTTGAATATATATATATATATATATATATATATATATATATATATATATATATATATATATATATTATATATATCAAGTAGTTCATTAAGTAAATTTCATAAATTTTACTTAATGAACTACTCCTGCAGCCCTACCTAGAAAATGGAACTGCCAACTACATACCAACACCTTTGCCACCTGCAAGCCAATGAGCATTCTGTATGTCGGGAGCTAGGATTCTTCAGCTGTATATATATATATATATATATATATATATATATATATATATATATATATATATATATATATATATATATATATATATATATATATATATATATATATATATATATATATATATATATATATATATATATATATATATATAATACACAGTGAAACCTGTCTAAACCAAAACCTGTCTAAATTGAACCCTTTTCAAATTTTCCAAGACCCATTCCGATGGTACACCTCTCCAGAAAACAATTTTCTCTGTCCCTGAAGGCTTTGGTTTTTTAGACAGGTTTTACTATACACACACACAACCCAGTAGGTATTGTAAACATGTTTACAAATTTAACCTGCTATAACGGTAATATACCATGCCAAGTAGGTGAAAATACAAGTAGGGCACTGCTTTTTACTGACTTTGCAGTGCAGATGGGTATGTGATAGACCAGGCAAGACAAGGGTTAATACCACTCTACCCTGAAGGTAGCCATTAACTCACTTTGATAACTCTGAGCTTTAATCTTCCATTTTCACATTTAAAGAAAGTGTCTTCCTGCTTCAGTATCTGTCTGTCCTGACTGCTGCTCAGCTCTGATGCCACTTGGTGAAGACGGATCACATTCCTTGCCTTGGCTTTGATCTCAACATTCTTTGGCATCCTATGATGATGCAACTATTCAAAAAAAGATACAAAAATGAAGGAAACCTGGACGTAAATACAACCATGTGCATACATATAGTAATGTGGAAGTAGTTAGAAGCTGGGGAAGTTTAAATGAAATCAAAATTGCTGCAGCTGACTTCATGGATTAGACTGGAAAGATTCTAAAGTGTTTTGAAATTTACTGACGGAAAGAGTTGCATATTGTATCACAGGAACCATTGTCATTCACTTTGGAAGATTGCCAGAGAATATGCTACCAAGACATCAGAAAAAGTTAAAACAAAGTTATTATTATTAACTTTTCTAAGAAAACTAGATCTATCAGCTATTAAATGGGAGCCTGGCCGGGTAGGTACTGTTCCATGGAACTGGCTAAATACCAATATGAAGATAAGCCATAATTCTGCATCACTACAATGCCTTGCCTATTAAATTATTTTCTGACTATTCCCCTTGGCCATAATTACACAGTGATGGTAAAACCAATGCATTTTATTCAATCCCCAATTTGTAGAAGGATAATTATTCCTACAGCATTCTCTCATTGTTACATCTACAACTTCAAGCAATGTGAGTGAAGTGCTTTAATTAGGTATGGACTGTTGGTATGACAACACATCTCAGCAACCAAAATGACACCAGTAAAACTGTATTGATGTAGCACAGTCCCTCTATGACAGAGGAACCATGGATATAGTAATAAAAGAACAACAAAAATAACATGGGTAATATTTGTTTACATTTGAATTGATCAGTATGCTATCATAACTGCTAGAGTTCAAGTATCTGGAGAATAGGATGTTTGAAATCAATGAGACCCTCCAATCTGCACAGACTGGATTTTGTCTTTTGGTTTTTGTCTACAAAGATATTAGCTACATATTTAACCCTTTTCCTGCCGAGCACCCTGTCCGTTATCCTGCCAAGTCGGTCAAAACCGGCCCCCTTTTCCGTGTCTACAGAAGATAGGCTCTCCTGCACGCTTTCCTGCCAGGCATTTGGCGGGAAAATACCGCATTTTCGGGTACGATTACCGACCATATACGTGTTAGACTTCAAAATTTTTGCATGCCCGTATAGAGGGGCAACCGCTGATGAGGTTGTGTCGAGAAAATAACGAGGTCTTGGGCGTTGTTTGCCCCGGGGGACGTGCACTTTTATGCCCTTTTCTAGCTTACTTTTGCGGAAGTAAAGCTCGTTCGCCGTCACGCACGTCCACACCGGGGAAACATCACCTCGCTCGTGGGTTAGTAGAAGACCCAGGGGTTAGTGCTATGGGTGCGGCAGCACCCTCAAACCTGTCCTGTTCCCCCTGGGTTGTGTCACTTGGCCACGTACTTTGAACGACTTGGAAGAGTCGCACAGTGCAGTCTGCTTTGACGTAGTGTCAACGACATAGCTTCGCCATTGAAGGAAGGCGTGTACGTAGTTTGGCCAGTTCAGTGCACACTTAGCTCGTTAGTGTTACCGTTTCCTAACAGGTTAGTTGTGCAGTTGTTACTAAGGTGCAGTTTTGTACCACCTTAGCTCTGGACAGTGCAACTGCTCTATGCACTAACCCAAACGACAGATGGTTGGTACAACGTCTACGTCGCACGAGCACAGCCTCCGTTGGGCTGTGCCCCTCCCACGTGATACAACGCACGTTCATCCATTACTATAGCCTCCTTACGGATCTGCCAAAATGAAAGTGGGGGTAAAAACAAAACAAACGAAAATATGCGATCATAGATAGTATTTTATTCGGAATAATTTACATTATGCCGAACAATAAACCTCGGAGTCTGTCTCGACGTCCGAGTGCATGGTCCGTGTTTCAAAAATTACAATCGGGGTGGCAGATCCGTGTTACAAAAATATAATAGGGGGAATTGTACAAAATAATCCGTCTAAACAAAACAAACGAAAATATGCGATCCATAGATAGTATTTTATTCGGGAATAATTTACATTATGCCGAATAATAAATCTCAGAGTCTGTCTCGACGTCCGAGTGCATGGTCCGTGTTAAAAGATTACAATCGGGGGATTGTACAAAATAATCCGTGTTTCAATTTACAATCAGCGGGATCATAAGCACAAAAAAACAAACGGCACAACCGTGCTCAAAATGTGATCATGGTCCGTGTTAAGAATACAGTCAAGCCACTGTTAGACGAAGCTGTCCCCTGTCCATTATTTATGTCGGTTCTCTTGCTGATGGGTGTCGTCGGGGCTGTGTGAGTAGAGGTCTGCACGCCAACGCTCCTCTTACCTCATAGCATCATGCGATGATGAAAAGCCGCAAAACACTCGCCCTCGTGAAGATGAACCCCGCACAGACTACATCCTTTGGACGTCTCAGACAGTCGTCCGCTCGCAGTGGTCTTACCCTCTCTGCTGCATACTTTACAGCATTTCTGCCGCCCCTCCAAACGGCTGACAACGTGCATCGGCTGATTTTGTGGATTTATGTACGAGGCAAGAGAAACGGTGGCCTCGACCTCTCTCACACTGGGCTGCGATCGCCCACAATAACCGCCAATGAGTTGTTTCCCGAAACGCAGATGAAACATCTTATGGGTCAGCTTACTATCAGGGTGTACATGCTTGAAGCATATATATGCATTTACCAGGCAACATCAATCAGGTACATGCCAGATATGTCCACCATCTGTGATTCTTGCGCCCAGTGTGAAAGTACTTGCGCTTCTGGTTGGCTCGGTCGACACCTCCCATGTACCGGCGATAATTATACAGCGACAGAGGCACTTGTCGCTGCTCGTCTCCCTCCCCCACTGGCACGCACTCCAAGGGTGGATAGACCGTATTCAAGATCAGCACCTGAGCGTTACTATCCTGATAAGCAGTGATGTTTAGACGAGAGTCCGTTCTGGTCGTGGCTTTCATATCCCCAACAGACAGAGGAAGGCGCTTCCTCTTACCCGGCGGAATTAATTGAGGGGGCATGGTGCGACGATTACGGCGGTTAAAACTCCCGACCATGTAGATCCCGGTCTCCATCAGCTCTCTAGCAGTAACGACCGTGCTAAACAGGCTATCACAAAATAGGCTGTGATTATATCCACAAAATGGCTGGACCAGCTCCATCGTAATTCTTTTCACCACACCTCACTCCTGCCGTCTCCCATCAGTCCGATCCCGAAATTTCACACCTAGGTACGGTGCAAAGTTAGCGATGTATGCAGTGGTGGAGTCGCACAGCTGCCATATCTTGAAACCGTCTCGATCAGGCTTATGCGGTAATCTCTGCTTAAATTTAGAACGGCCCTTAAATCGCACCATGCCCTCATCGATGGAGATCTCTCTCTACCCATCTTATAATTATTTACGCACCTGTCAACTATGGGCTCCATCCATGGATTGATTTTATAAAGGGGATCCTCCTGACACCGACGTCGGCGGCGTGCCTCATCAGGATCACGACGTGGATCGTTCTCTGGGTCTGCCAGATGAAAGTATCGCATAAGCTGCTGAAAGCGACTGCGGGTAATCACAGTAGAAATACCCTGGTTTCTCAGAATGGATTGCTAGACCAATAATCCTCCACTGATGATTTACGGTCGATACCCATACAGACTAAGACGCCAATGAACGCCTGCACCTCTTGGTAGTCAGCGTTACGCCAGTATTTATCTATCTTCCTAGCGATATATCGCTGGTGGAATTTGGCGTATTTATTAGTCTCGTCCTTTGCCAATCTGATCAGTGTAGCTGGAATAAACTTAAAAAGTAATCGATCTCACGGAGTGGCTGGGCAAGGTGAAAGTCGGTCCTCTCTCATGGTCAAAATCGGTCTCCTCAAATATATTAGCATCAGTAGTTTCCGACATACGCCAGACAGGAGGGGTGTCGTCCTCCGCCAACACAGCAGCAACGTCATCATCGTCGTCAGAGCTTGCCTCACCTACATACTGCCTGTCATAAAAGTCATCGTCCTCTGCCGCATCCTCGTCAACCTCCGAGTCGGACTCAGCGGTGATATCACCGTCGTCTGGGCGTCTGGGCCTGAACTCGCCCGTAGCGGCATCAAGGATCATATCTGGCTCAAAATCAGGTGGGCTATCCTGATAACGAACCCTCCGCACTATCTTTTTCGCGGGGACATCGCAGCACACGAAACTATGGCAGCAGCGGGCTGGGCACCTCTGCTGATGACAAGGACTCAAGCTCTTTCGCACTGGGCACAGGAACCTCTCCTGACGCAGGATGAGGGCTCATGGTGCACGCAACAGGTGGTGTCTCTCCCGGAGCAGCCGGGGGAGAACCAATGGCATCAGCCGTCTCGTTACTCACTGTCTCACTAGCAGCAGCAGACGTAGTCTGTGCAGGTGAAGTATCTCCCACAAGAGCAGATGTAGTCTCTGCAGGTGAAGTAGTCTCTCCCGGAGCAGCCGGGTGAGAACCACTGGCAACCGGTGACCCATCATCATCCTCATCGGCAGAACGATCAGTCTTACGTTTACACTTACCACTGGGTTTTTCAGCCGGAGATAGCTTCGCCTTACGGGAGCGTTTCTTGCCCGACTTCTTAGAACGTTTACTAGGGACATCACAACGATCGCTACCACTACCGCCCGGAGACTCTGCATCTTTGAGCTTCAGTCGTCTGCTCGCCTTCAGAAAACTTTTGCGGTCCGTCAAGCTCATGTCTGGAACAGTGTCGACAGACTAGCAGGTCCCACCCTTTTAAAGCCACAGGGAAACAAAGCCCTGGACATGATTGGACGCAGGGGTGTTTATATATGCAGCCACCTGTTATTATAATGGACCTACGGCAATCAGTCCACCACCGGCGCTGACATTCCTACCCGTCATGTAAATTGCCTGTCCGCACCATTTGATATGCTAATAATACTCATTTGCAATGCAAATCCCTCGAGCACTTAGCATAACATAGTCAATGTCATTAGCATCTCAACTTGACATTCCGTCCAGCTGGGTACGTGCATGCGCACCTGCCACCCAAGGACGTTGGCCCAAGCCCATGTTTAGTACGGGTGGGAAACCCGTATCTTTAACCTCATGTCCCTTCTATGTACGCCTGCGCAGGGCGTATTGTCATCCAAGTCGGTGACAAGCCAACCCGATAGATCGCCCATTAAGCAGTAATGGACTGGCCGTCTCGTTCTTGTACGGCAACGAACAGTGCTTCAGCAGCTTGTTTAGGTCATAACCGTCGCCTGCCGAGCGCTTACCCAACTAAGGCGGTCAAAGATGAAGGATGCCAAAATTGTCAACAGCTGTCTCGGCCTCGTCCGTTGGGCAAACATGGCTCCTTCAAATAACGTGGCCAGCACGTCTACGTCACCAGCGGTGATGACGACCCGTCATTGACGCCCGAGTGCGTAAAACTCGGAATATACCGACAGGTACCTCTACCTGAGTCGGTCATACTACGGTATAAACCAAACACAGGTCTGCCAACTCCCGTTAGACTCGGCCGTTAGCCGAACTTCACAGGGACAACATAGGCGTAACAAGTCGGTGAACAACGGTTCACGCACCTAACCGCAGCCGCCAAGTCGGTGAACAATGGTATCAAATTTTGAGCCCATGTTCGTGAATGGCAAGGCTGAGGCGGTGTGTTTCGTTGCACGGCTTGAACGTCTAGAGCCAAGTGCAGCCGACAACGTCCGACATCTGAGTGGGTAGTCTTTTCGAGAAGGTAACAAGTCGGTTAAAAGCGGTGGTTACCCTTCACAAATGTCGCTCAAGTCCGTTCGGATCAGTTCCATGTCAGGGACTAATCAAGCCGAGTCCGTCAAATCCGTCCGCACTTCCCGTCAATCAGGACTAAGTCCGTGATTTTCGTCTCGCACCATTGGCAAAAATTGCACCGCCAGCTGAGGCGGTCTTAGGCGGTTGCCTTACAGATTAGCGTTGCCGAGACGGTCAATTTCGGCCGCAATCTATGTAGTGCCTCAGAGCCAAGTTAGCCCAAACTCCGCTAGGATACGTCACCGTGCTAACCTGCCAAGTACGCTACTCGTCCCCCCCCAAAAAAACAGTCCCCCAACAGGTGGGGGACTGGCTGGGTAGCTTCTGCACCTTTCCCTGCCGTTGGACTCTCTGTGAACCCATTTCGAGAGCAAACGCCGTTCCTCGCCCAAAACCTGTCCTCGAACGACCCCTAGCGCGAGCAAGGGTTTGCTACACGTAGTTCCGTCGACTAGGCAGGAAAGGGGTACCAAAAAGTAGCCCGATTTCCACTGCCTTGGCAGGATAACGGCCGTGGCTGCTCAGATTCTAGCTACACCGAATTTCAAGCGGATTTTCACCGACTTGGCAGGAAAAGGTTTAAGACAGGAAATGGTACAGTACAGCTATTTTGTGTTCACTACGGTGTTATGGCCCACTTCCAGAATTTGAACCGTGAATGGTGGGATGGTTTTCCCACCAATTCATTTTTCAGTCAGGAAAAAACTGAGGAAGCAGGGCAATTACCAACCATGCAACACACAGTATGATTCTGTTTGACAAAGTCACTTAAGAATATCATTATTAGATTTTTTGTGCAATTGTCAACAGAACGTCTGCGGTATGTTTTGATTGTGTTGATACGGTAGAATGTAATATCATAGAGAGTGTTCTTTGTAGGAAGAGTGGGCGGTGCTCAATGTAACTTTTGATCATTTAGTGATTGGACATCAAGAGAAGTGGGCATTATAGATGGATATTCCTCAACATAAGTACAATAAACAAAATGCTAAATACCAATCCCTGATCACATTGCTTGACAAGGCTGGCCAGTGGCCAATGACAGCAATAGGAAGAACAGAGCATACTGTATGCTTTTCATCAGTCACTGACAGCCAGTGCCGGAAATGGGACAGGGAACCATATTAGGACTTCTTTTGCAATCACCAGATCAGTCATCAGTATTCTTACCGAAACTACTTTTTTGCTATTCTTTTTTCACTCTTTGAAACAGCTAGCTTTTGTTCTGTTTTATGCACTATTATCATTCTGTTTTTTTACTTCTATATTTCTTTTGTTTGTTTCACTCTCTTAACTCACTCTCTGTAGCTCTTAGACTTCTCATGGAACATTTCAAATACTATAAAAGAATTAATTATTCATGTAGATTTAATCTTGCCAATTTCGCTTAATAAATTTACTGCACTTCACAAAATCCCAGAGAAAACGTTAAATAGATGTTTCATTTGCACTATCCAAGTGTAAATGTCTCCAACACTAGTCAAATTAAATCCTCCGGAAAATTAACATTTTTACAGTACTTTCAATTTTCTTTCCTGTGATTTCAAAAACTTTGTAACCATACACAGGCACAGACTTTGTCAGCCATCTGTGAGAATAATTCCTATTCTGCCTTTGCAGAACTTGACCTTTGGCCTGTGCTTAGCATTTCTTACTGTCAAACAGCTCTTTCAATCAACAAAAACATTTCAACAAGAATTAAAGAACTGGGACAGTGTCGTTAAATGAGAGACAAACAACAACAACAACAACAAAACAAAAAACGCTTCCAGTGAAACGTAAAAAATATTGGCTGGATTGGCCGAGTTTAAAAATAATTCCGAATTGAGAAGGGGAATAATGAATAACGCACCCCGATCAATCACGCCCTGTCCAGCATATGTACATAATCCCTCTTTGGCTATTCCAAAGGTCGAGGTGTACCGTATATAAAATTCCAGGCAATGCAATGCGTGCACCGAGCTCCGAGCCATCCCAAAAGTGCCTCAGCCTGTTTTGAACATATGATAAAATGCGAATGAGCGATGGAAAATTCCTTCCCTAACTTAACACCAAAGTCACGGATAAGGTGTCAAATGTGCGGTAACTCCTGTAGAATAGAATTACCTGACGCTGGAAGAAACACCTAAATTTGACGTGAACAAGTGTGTTACACTGTCCCCGGCAACCCTGTGCATGCTGTGTGTACCGGCAAAATAAAACTTGAAGTTTCCACCAAAAATGCATGATGGGAAATAAAGTACCGGCACTACAGTTCTTTTGGTATGAATCTGTAGATACATCCGCAAGTACTGTGAGCAAAACTGTTTCTTTGCCAACAATTTCCTGTGCTGTTGAAGATACAGAAATCAATATTGACTCTAAATTTGGTGGGACTAATGCAGCTGACAAGGAAATCTTACAGCAGTCATGGTGCACTATTTTTCTTCCGCAGATGAGATGTGCAGCGGCTTGACAGCCATATTGGATTTCTGTAGCGCTAGACACTAGCGAAACCTTCCAGACATCAGGACGGGCATCAGAAAAAAAGTGAAAATTTGGGGGTTAGGACCGTGCGCACCTGCCATATTTTGGCAGACACCATTTCATTTGTTTAACTTTGTTCAGTACCTGACCAGGTAAGTTTGTTTTATAGCCTTGAGCCTCAATTATATAGATTTTTCCCGATCGCGTACGTATGCGAAACTGTCGGCGTTCGTTGAGCTACGAAATAATTTGAAAGAGCACAGGGCGTACATTTTTATTTTTCAAAAGTAAGTAAGAAATTTGAACTGCAACAAGAAGCATGATAAAATGAAAGAAATGATTAGTTATCCCCTTGTTATTTTATTATACATTTTCTTCTTTAAATTGAAAGTTTTCCGGCTGTCGTGATCGAATTTCTACAACGCTAGGGAGCCCATGACACCGTTGCCGCTGCTTACGTTGTGAGTTCCGTATTTACGTCGGTGGTTCAAAGGTCGTTGATTGGATATGTATCTGTGCAGAGCGTCCACAGCTGAATCAGTACATTAGAACTGCCGAGCTACAGCTGCGGGTTTCTCAGACCCATAGTAGAACTCCTTCCAAAAATCCGAACTGAACGATTTCTATTCTAAGGCGACAGACATGTCTGCCGGTTACCATACATATGTAGAGCTGAGCCGTTGTTTTCCAATACCAGGTGCTGAGTGCAGGGGGTGTTTCCTTTCAGACAGTGTGCTTGAATATTCATGAGAAATATTTCAATGAAATGAAACGTGCGCGTCAATATACTCTATTTGACTGTTAATGTCATGCCTGATATGTGCTGATGTTATCTCAATTCTAAATGGCCAGCAGGCATCTGCCTTTCCATATAATTTAGGACATATGTAGAGCTGAGCCGTTGTTTTCCAATGGTCATTTTGAGACAAAAATAAGAAATGATATTCAAGCACAGATAAGCAAGTGACAGTCACACTCTCTGAAACCATGGAGGTGCTGTGTTTGTAATCTCCAGTGATAACATGAAACTAAATGCCAGATAGGATGGCTACTAGTATCATATTTCTTAGTGTGATCGTAGAAGTCATCTGTCAAAATGAGGGCATGCAATAGTTATTTTGTTAGTTTATGTCACTTGGTTATCTAATTATTTTCAAATTGCACTGTTCTCACACTTCCTTTCTTTTCATATTTTTGCAAAATTAGCAGTACTGAAAAACCTTACCAAATTTTGGCTTTGCATGTTTTTCAACGTTATGGATCAATGCTTCCTAGCACCTTATAGTCCATCCCAGTGTGCCAACCAACTCAATAGGGAAATGCACATTTACAATATCAATCAGTTCCTGTGACTGTGCATGCTATATATAACTGTTGCTTACACTGTAACGGAATGCCATAGTGGAGGTAATTTCATTGACATAGTCAAATGAAGCCAGCTGCCCTTTATAGGCCGTAATGTGTTAAATATACCTTGAAAATACTCTTTGTACATTTTTTCAGCAATGGTGTGTGCGTTGAAGTTAGTAATTTACCTTGCTAGCTGACATCAGATACATTAATCATTCAAGATAAAGATTCTCATTTCTGGGCTGAGGTTTTACATGTAGACACAGGCACTGTAGGTAGCTAATAGTTTCTTAATATGAGTCAATGTATAAGAATATTTGTTCAGAAGTAATTAGTATTGGTAATGCGGAGGCCCAATGGTTAATTTTGGATTTATTATATTGAATAAATCTGTGAAAGTATTGTATTAGGTAAAGTGTTTTTGTTATGGCTGGTACCCAGGACATGTGATTCCCCTTTTCAGTAATGTGTATCAATGTAATCACATCAGGGTACAAAGGGGAAGGAGGTATTCAGGTGACCATTCCCAAACCAAGTACCTTTGCCCCCACACTTTATCAAAAACACTATTTGAAAGGATTTATCAATATTGCATACATTGTACTCTGTACTCTGTTGTTTTATCTTTCTTTTTCCTCATTCAAACTGCCCCTTAACGTTGCAAAATGTTCTTTCATTGATTTAAGATACTTGATATGCTTTGCAGTCAGATCACTCACTATCTTTTAGCGGGATATAGTGCTACATGTAGCAAGACCTTAGTAGGAATTTAGCACTATGCCATTCTTGAAATATCTCGCACTTGAATCGCCAGATGGAACAAAAATGTGTCCATAAACCAACATGCCACATCCATTTTCCTTGCAATGTCAGCTTTTCAAATGTTCCATAGCCAAGTCAGATCCATAGTTTGTATTACCATTTTAAAATATCTTATTGCAAGTGTCATTCATTTGTATTGCAGATTGTTCCATCACAATGGTCATTGAAACGTTTCAAGGGTCACGCTTTGCACCCAGTACAGGGATGACGTCTAAAGAATTGTGTGAAAATGATGACCTAGCAACCAGCCTGGTAGTTGATCCATATCTTGGGTTCACGACTCATAAAATGAATACCAGGTATGTTCATCAAAAACGTTCCCTTATTGGAAAATTGAAAAAGAAGATAACCTTTGTTTGGCAAGTGGGTAAAAGGCATGACCAAAGTTAATTCCCAATGTCAATATTCAGTGCATGAATGATTTGGTATAATGTGATTACGCTCCTAAAATAAAGTCATCGCTTTGTATCCTGAAATATTTTATATCAAGCTCGCCAAGATTTACACGAATGCTCATATAATTGCTCACCGTTAACAGTTTTCTTTGCCTGGCTGATCATCATCTGCCAAACTGTCAAATCAGTAAAAGGTTACAATAGCTAAAACCATGTTCACATACCTGGCATGTTTCATATACAGGAATGTAATATACTTGTGTCCGGCTTTGCAGTTTTATCATGTAGCAACTTTTATATTTCACTTGATTTGACATATTATTATGTAGAGAGATTACTAGATTTCACTCACTTAGCTGGGTAATGGCCCAGTAATACCAGCTTCTGGGCACCATGAAAATCAATGCAAATTCCACCAACATAGCAGATTTAGGGTTGCATTAGAACAAAGGGTTTCAAACCACTTGGAATTGCAGAGATGCCAGGAAAGGGAGAATTTAGACTTGTTCAATGCTGAGGTAGATTGTTTTATTTTACTCAGTTGCAGCCAAAAGAAACTGTCCATTGCTAGCATCTACAAGGTCATTTCAAACATACATCTACAAGGTCATTTCAAACATACATCTACAAGGTCATTTCAACACATGCATTTGCATTCTTTGAACATCCTGTGGAAGTTGATATTTAATGTTTAGGAAAGAGAAAAATTCAAGAACAATTTGAAAATTTCTGAATATGTAGCTAAGTCATCTTCCAGTATACATGTATGAGCTGATAAATTGGTAAATCTCACAAAGAGTAGCCCATCATTTTGCAAGGGTTCTCTCAGTATGTCATTGGAAATGTAAGTGTGATTGACAAACCATGTTACATGTATCTTTTTTCTGTGTTTGTGCAAAAAGTAGCATGCTGATTTACGGAGATCTTCATTTCAGGTTCCGCCCAGTGACTGCTAAGACAGAAAATCTCAAAGAAGCTGTTGAGAAATTCATCAGAAAGAAGTCCAGTCTTGATAACACTTTCAAGGCCCTGACATCTGGTGACTGGTACAGGTTATATTTCTTAAACAAATCAAAGAGCCAACAAAATACATTCAAAGAACATGTAAGTACCTCTGATGTTTATATTCCTCAGTGATAAAATATTCATTTCAGTTGTGAGTTGAAGTACAAATACTTTGCATTAAAGTCTCAGAGTGATCAACTCTTCTTACAGTATGTAGGATTGCATTTTGATAAATTCAAGTGTCATGTAGGGTGTTGTTGCAGAATTATACAGGCTTGAGCAAATCATTTGTAGAAACCCCTAGCCAACTGACAAAGATGAATAGATGTTGACTATTAAAACGTAAAGCACAGACCCTTGGTACAACAAAGTTTTAACTGTCATGGCCTGCATAAGGAGTGAGATAGAGAGATTTCAGCTTACAGAAGAGACAGATGGTTGTGTTTGGTACATGTATTCCATTGTGTTGTAATGCATTGAACAGTGGTACCCTTGCAGCAATGTTGACTTAACCTTTGACCTGTGCAGTCAGATGTGCAACTACTTGTAAAGTCTATTGTCGACTTTAATCATTGCAGGCAATGTATTCACTGAGTCTTAGTTCAGAGTACAGCTAAACAATATAAAGTGCACATTATATATTTCATTAGGTTTTATTGTTCTTTTTTTGAAATCTACAGGTATTTAGATATCTGTTAATGTTCTCAGATGAGGCAGGTGTTGAAATAAAGTCTTGTCATCGTTACTCTCTTGAGGGAGAAGGTGCAAAAATTGTCAGCACAAAGGAATGGTAAGTTGTAGCGGTTCTCATGGTAGATAACTAAAATTGTGTTACATGTACCTGCAAGTAATCAAAGATATTTGTAGTAAAAAGACTAAATAGAAAATAATAAAATGGAGAAGAAGAAACTGAAGTTAGCATTTGATCTTCTATCTTTTGGGATCACCAAAAATATTTTTATCATTACATTTTACATTTCTTGTCCAAGTTACATTGTATCCTGTACATGAAATATTGACAATACCAACCCAACACCAATGTTTAGACAGTAGAGTGATATGAAAGATATTACTATTTATTGATGCTTTACTTTGTATTGATGATTTGTCTTGTCTTGCAGGTCAAGAAATGAAAAAATCTCACTTCTTGTTGGCTGTATCGCAGAGCTGACTCCACTGGAAGAAAACCAACTTCTTCGCCATGGAGAGAATGACTTCAGTGTTATGTACTCTACAAGAAAGAATTGTGCACAACTCTGGCTTGGACCAGCTTCCTTCATCAACCATGGTATGCAGTTATTTGACATTTTGTCAAACATCATAGGATTTACTTTCGTCAAAGCTGCAAAAGTAGATAGATACTTACAAAATATCATTCTTTTGTTCAAATTTATTGAAGTGCTTTCAACTCAATGGCAACAAATTTAGTTTATATTTATCAATCAATGACTCCAGCAGTTTTGCACATAGATATATTTATCTTACCAGCTAACTTGTTGGTAAAGTAGTCGTCCTGATGTAAGCAGGAGACAGGTTGATTATCTGTGATGGAAGTGTTCTCATTCATACTTTCAAAACTCAAGGACTCATAATTACACTTTAACACCATGGGGCACATTCACTCAGTTAATCTTATCTGTGAAGCTCATTATTCTATTTTACCTTTGTAATGAGATACGATTTGTAATGCTATTGAGCATATCAGATTCAATGTCATGTTGCTAAGTGGCTTTATGAAAATCCTAAATCCTCAATAAAGTTAGTGTCATCAATTTATGAGTGCCAGTATTTTTTCAGCATGGTAGTTGACAAAGGTCTCTGTAAAAATTCATTGTTGGCTTGTCAATATATGTTATTCTGTACCTGAACAAGATATTGTAAATGATGGTGAAAATATACAATTGACGCTGGAAAACTAAAATGGTTGGAGAAATCCACAAGTTCTTACTTTTTTCCTTAACTGTAAAAATATATCACCTATTTGTGCCTGCTGTGTCAGTGTAGTCTGGCCTTGCATTGTAAAAGTAATCAGTATGCTTCAGGTTGCAGAGCTGCAGACACTAGTACATATGTTGTACATATGTGTTGTAAGACACTAGTCTGTGATTTATTTTCCAGTAAACAATGCAATGCTGGGAAAGTAATGAAGATTTTTCAATGGTTTTCAGTTGGCTTGTTCCATGCTGTATCTAATGAAAATTGGAAGTAATTAATGCAACTTCTCATAATTAATAGGGTCATTTATCATTAGCTTTCTGTTAAGGTCATGGCCTTATACAGATCACTAATACAATCTATTGTTATGTTCTGTTCCAGATTGTCGACCCAATTGCAAGGTAAGCACTGACTTCATCAATTTATCATCAAGGACAATAGCAAGTAATATAATTCCTAATTTAATAATATCCCAATTGTAGTAGATACAACCAGTTAGATATTTTATGGCAAATTTCCAAATTTCAAATTGCTTGTGTATACTGCTCATATTGATGTTTTGTGAACTTATTGGAATCAGAGAGTTAAGTTAATATTTTCCTAAAAGTGCACAGCTAATCAGAATTAAACAAAACTCATCAGGACCAGGGTATTAATGGTATGGCCTAATTTATACTAGTGACCTTGACATTCTCTTATCTAATTATTTTTTAACAAAACTATGTATTCTCTTTTTAAAAAACTGAAATTTCTTTTAAGGTACTGTGAACATCACAATAATGTATAATCTTTGTGTTGCAGTTTGTGTCGACTGGCAGAGATACTGCCTGTGTGCAGGTACTGAGAGACATTGAACCAGGAGAAGAAATCACTTGTTTCTATGGCGATGGTTTCTTTGGAGAAGACAATTGTTACTGTGAATGTGAGACTTGTGAGAGGTATGTAGTCATTTCATGTTTAAATACCTCTGTCACTCATGGTGTCTTGTTGTGAGACATGTGAGAGGTGTGTAGTCATTTCATATTTTAATACCTCTGTCACTCATGGTGTCTTGTTGTGAGACATGTGAGAGGTGTGTAGTCATTTCATATTTTAATACCTCTGTCACTCATGATGTTTTAATGTGAGACATGTGAGAGGTATGTAGTCATTTCATGTTTTACTGCCTCTGTCACTCATGATGTTTTAAAGGTCTGGTGAAATGCCCATGTTGCAAAATCACAGAAATACAGTTGATGGTCTATAAAACAGTTACATTCATTTCTTTTTTCGTTTAGCGCGCGTGATTATGAAATATGGCAAAAGAAAAATGCAATGTGGGCGTGTTCCCCGAGCCTCTCCAGTCGACTTTTTTCGGCTTTCCGAAGTTTGCCCGACGCCGTATCTCATAACGGGAAGTAAAGTATTTCACACCTCTCCGTAAGCTCCCTACGGGGGGTAACTTCTAGGGTTTCCGCTTACATGATCAGGACAGTGTCCTCCTTCACTATGGGAAGACGTTGTTCTTTTGGTGGCTGTGACAGCGGCAAGAACATGAACGGCTCAACTGTAAACTTTTTTCAAGTTCCCGTCAAGTGTTGAGTGTTTGAACCATAATGTGCTTGTCTCTGCTGGTTCGTACGATCGGCCACGGTCCCTCGGCTGAGCCTGCCTCGCTACTCGCTACACAGAAGGTTGGGACCGCGACGTAAACGTTGTGACTGCCATTAAATGCACTTGTCTACAACACGGAACGTCGGGACCGCAATGCAAATCGACAGTAACTTAAAACGTAAATGGGACCGTGATTAAAATGCACTACAACCACAACACGGAAGGTTGGGACCACGATGCAAACCAGCTGCATGAACAGCAACACTGAATGTTGAGACTACCATTAAAACGAACAACAACACGGAACGTAGAGATCGCGATACAAATCATGGAGGTAGAGTCCTCCATGATACAAATCGACAGCAACACGGAACGCGTCGATGGGACGGCGATTAAAATGAAGAACAACGGGGAATACCGGACCACGAGGACCGCCATGCAAATCGACCGAAACATGGAATGAGTAAACTGCACAAAACAGAACATCAAGACCGCAATGTAAATCAACTGCAACGCCGAACCTTGTTGCCTCGATTAAAATGCGTATGTCTGCTATGTATAGCAAAAGTTTCAATTCTCGCGAGCGAGCGTTCCTTTGCCCGCTGTACACTAGACAAAATGACGTCAAATTTATCGCGAGGGCTCGATTGCGTGTGTCTAAGTTTCAATTCTCGCGAGAGCCATTTATGCATGCTGTACACTAGACTAAATGACGTCAAATCTCTCGCGAGACTCGCGAGACTTGGCTCGATTGCAAATATGTACGACGGAAATAACGCAATAATACGGAAGTAGACACAGTTTTTGCGAATCGCCAGTTCTCCAGTTATGTTTTCATTTGAATTGTAAGAGATCACATCTATCCAGTGTGCCCACTAAGCCAATTTGACACATCATGACACAGGGAAAACCCATTTGACGCATTGAAATTACAAGTAATGATGCAGCTGTATAAAGCTGCCGATGACTAGAAACGCTCAGCAGATTCATAATGTACACAGATAACATGTTTCCCTGTAGTTTCAGGGCAAAAGAATATCTGAATATGTCATTTCTGTATGTCTCTGCGGTAATACTAAGTGCCGATAGTACACTTATCTTGCTGATCGATCGACGGGGAAGGAAGCAGCCATTGGTGTTTTCATTGTCTTCTCACTGACAAAAAAGTACTAGGAATAGGGAAAGACACTACCATAGAGGGCGCTATACTTACAACTGTTGACTTTAAGTTATAACGATTTTCATTCATGCGGTGACGCATAGCAAGTCAAGTTTTCTTCAGTTGACTCAAAAATTGTTTTTTTCACCTTCCCTTAGAGGGCACACTGCATCTATCACATTCATTGAAGTACACATGTCTAGTGTCGTTACTTTATGCACATATTTTATGCAACCAAATTTGAACTTTTTACAGGAGACAGACAGGTGCCTTCACAAAGAAAAACTCATCAGAGCAAGATGTTCTCACAGAAACCACATACAGGCTGCGAGAAACAGATAATAGGTTATCTCGAATGAAAAGGGAAAGTGAAAAGAAGAAAAACAACAGTTCTGTCAAAAATGGAAGATGTCAATCAGCTTATGGAACTAGAAGTAAGTGAGATCACTCAAACAGTGAAATGAATTGAACTGATTTGATTGGAGCATCCATTCTTACCTTGGTCACAGTTACTGACTTACAGCAAGTTCAAAAAAGTTGATATGAGCAAAATCAGTATACACATCAAGGAATTAAATTTTGCCATACAATCTCTGAGAATTGACGGGGGCACTGTGGATTTGGCAGTGGTCACTATCAAAAAAAAAGATGGTGAGTTTGAGGCCTGGTAGGTCCAGAGTAATGGACTTGCTGTTTGAAGTTGGTGAGTTCGAGACTCCAACACGGTGTTGTGCCCTTGAGCAAGGCACTTAACTCCTCAGTGCTCCATTGAGTAGTGGGTTATGGGTAATAATTTGTCTATGGGTAATGATTCATGTAATTCGTCTGTTGATGATGGATGAATAAAAAAAATGTCAAGGGCTGTGTTATTTGCGTACAAACGTAAATTTGTACAGTCATATTTTTGCATTTACACTCAAATTTTGTACAGAGAGTGGTTGCATGACTGAAAAAGACTAATTTGAAGGAGCTTATTCTGAAAGTCTAGTCTAAAAGTGAAACTCTGTAATTTTCAAAGCCCTATCCAAGCACCAGTGCTGTTATCAGATCTCCACCTCTGTGTTTGCAGAGTACACAGACATCCATGAAATTTGTGTAGAGCTCAAAAGGTTTTTAGCTTGCAATTTGACATGCAAATTGATGAGGTCCTTCCAAAATATTATTCTTGTCCTTTGAAACAATAAGGGAGTATTAATTAATGCCACATTGATGATGAATGTGTTTTCAGTGATCTGCAAATCTCTTCAATAGTATCTCACATGTATATCAAGTTCATGATTAGTGTGTTTACAAGTTCATAGATTCATTAGCATCACTGTGCCATATTGGTGTAAAATGTTTATAATAATAAGGGTTCTTATATAGCGCACATATCCACAATGTGCTCAAGGCGCTTTACAATTATTACCCCTGGTCACTGGACCTAATATGATACCACTCAACTCCCTGAGGAGCAAACAACAGCTCACATGTGCAGCCAATAAGCGCAGCAGAGCTAAACGCACACATTACAACCACTGTCCTACCAGGTACCCATCACTCCAGGGTGGGGAGGAGCTATGAGGAATAAAGTGCCTTGCTCAAGGACAACACCATGGCCATGCCGGGACTCCCACTCACCATCCTGTGATTGTGAGTCCACTGCCCTAGCCACTGGCCCAGGATACCTCCTTACACAAGCAATACATTTTACAGTATGATCAACCTTTTCTCACCAAACCATCATTAGGACATGCACGTTTTGGTAAAAAACTTAAAGAATGTAAATGAATTTGCTATATTCATTCCATACACTGTTTTGTATATATGTTTGTTCTGCACTACAGTTTTTGCAAAAAAAAAACCTAGTGCAGCGTTTTACACAATTTGAAACACTCTTTTTCAGAACTTTCAAAATTAAGCACTCAACCATAAATACAATCACAGATATTGAACATTCAGTTCAGTAATGTATCATCAAGTAAACTGGATCAGAGAATTCATGAAATACTGTATGTCATTTGTAGGTCCAATGATCATCTCACTGCTCATAATGTTACCTACAATACCTCATACACGTAGCATAAGACATTCAGTATGTGAAGCATGTAATAAGGACAAACTGTCTAGAGTTCAATGACTGTGGTGTTTTCAACCAGAATGTGTTCTGCTGAGCATGGCTGCATATGATGTAATGTACATGACAGGGTTAATGCTTTGCATTGTTTGCTTCCATAAGGTTCTACAAGTGGTAGTGGTACCAGGTCTAGACATCGCCGTGGTGGTAATTCCCCAAGTGCTTCAAGACACAGAAGATCATCATACACCTCAAACTATGGCAGAAAGAGAAATCCCAAACTGACCAAGTATGATGCAGAATTGATCAAAGCTCAGGGCTATTCCCTTGCACAACCAAAGATTGTTCTTACACCACAGAAGCTAAGTCCCTCACAGTCTGTGAAAGTTGGACCAGAGGGGGAAGTCCTTAAAGTTTTCCGTAAAAGGTTGACAATGGAAATGGATGAAATGCAAGGAAATGACACAGCAAAGGAGACAAGTAAAGTTGAACCTGAACAAATGTCCAACATTGAAACAGACATTTCAAATATTGATCTGAATGAGACTGTCAAGCAAGAGCCAATTGGTGAGGTGAAAGTCAAGACAGAGAGTCCTGACTCATACCAGGAATATACACATGCTGAAAATGAACTGAAGTTGAATTTTGAAGTCAAGAAAGAAGAGAGTGACATTGCTGAAGATGAGTGTGTGGCTTGCATAGCAGATCAAAATGCCGACAAAGAAGACAATGTTCAGAAACACAATGAAAGAGACTCTTGTGATACTGATTTTACAGGAAAGGATTGTAACATCTATAATGACATGTGTAATCATCTATCTCCTCTGAGTTCTGTTAATTCTACAAGCTCCCTTGATGTCAGGGATGAGTATGGTAGCATACCAATGCAAGTTCCCGTTGCGAGGGAATCTTTCCTCTTCGATCACAGCAGCAACTCTGTAGAGGCCCTTACAGCACCTGTCATGGCCTACCAGCCTGAGTCAATACACAACGCCCGCATCAAAATCAAAATCAAGCAGCACAAATCCCGTAAGTGCAAATGTTTGGCGACAGAGACTTGCAGCGGTGAGTGTAGTGGACGGAGGAAGAATCGAAAGAAACAGAACTCATTCAAGTGCTGCAGGTTGAAAATCAAGCTTCCTAAGGAAAGCACCTGCCAAGTGAAATTATTCAAAGGTGGAAAACTGAAAAATGGAAAGAAAAGACGCTATGATGCCGAGGTGATAGCTCAGGAAGACAAAATTCCCAAAATAACAATCAGGCTAAAGAAGAACGGGAGTGAAACCAAATCATGCAACAGCAGTAGTGAAGAAGAGCAGAGGATTGTAGATGCTGGTAAACTTATGAAATCAGAATGTCCTATTGGCACTAAACTGCCTAAACTGTCAGATTTCTATGTATCAGAGGAATCTGATTTCAGTAAAGTAACCAGTGAAGAAGAAATTCAGTCAATCGCTTCACCACAATTTGCATATAGTGAATACTCTCATCTGTTGAAAACTTTGGAACACTGTGAGTACAGTAGAAAGACCAACATCAGAGCTGGAGAGCTTGTCAGTGCATCTGGTTTTGAATATGAGAACAATAATGGTGTTGATGAATCTGTTTGCACAGATCTACAGGAACTACCTGACTTGGGTCCTTTGAAAGACTCGGACTTCTACACTGGCAATCTGGCTAATATTAGAGAGATTTCTGATGACAGTGAGGATGACACTCCTCCTGGTCTTAAAACTGTAATGATCGGAGATAGGGCAATATCATTCCCTAATATTTCATATTTCTATGTTCCTGAGAAAGAACGAACAGAGAAAGGCAGGAGATGTACCCCTATCATTGATGAAGCCAAGTTACTCAATTATGCAACCAAGGTTGGCCAACTTCGGGATAATCATGTGGATTCATTGAAGACTATGTGTACTGGGCAGACGTTGGACAGTGCTAAACGTAATGCTTTGAGAGTACTTGATGCACAGAGCAGTGATCAAGATAGTTACAGCAGTGAGCATTTGGACTCTAGTCCCTTGAATAGCAACTTTATCCAGTCAAGGGAAAACTCTAAAAAACTCTTTGATACTCTAGATGCAGAGACAGGTGATCTCAACCAGATCAGTATTAGAGGGAGGGAAGTACCATTATCCAAAATGTCCTGTTTTTATAATCCTAAGGAAGAGTTTACTGAGAAAAACAAAACCCATGCTCCTATATTTGATAATGCTAAATCAGTGCATGTTGGAATCCAGTTTGGTCTATTGGCAGATAATAGAGATAAAGCTAGAAATACTGGGCAAAATCTAGATAATTATGAAGCAAATCAAACAAGTTTTCATTCAGTATCCAAAAGTCTGAAAGACCAAAAGCAAAGAGACCTTAATGGTACAAACAGCTCACAAAGTCAGTTTGGAGTGAAACCATTACGGCAGACTTCCTGTGACTTTGAAAATCAGTTTGGAGTGAAACCACTTCATCAGCCTGCCTACGCTGCTACCCCACACTGGGATGTGGATTTGAATTTGTGCCCTGATTTGCATAATGCTCAGGAAATCCATGAGCCGGACAGAGATTGCCAGACCATGGATCAATCTTCATATGACATGGGAACAAACTGCCAGGCAAATGAACAGTACCAAAGCAGTGCGCCAAAACATAAAAAAAGGAGGCGAGCAAAAAAATTTGAAGATCTCAAATCAGACCGTGTGACTCGTAAACGAGTGATCCCAACCCCTGGGGTCATGAGCTGGAACAGCAAAATGCCTAGGGAACAAAAAGCGCACTCACAATCCAGAAAAACTAAAAGGAAAACAGCGACAAAGAAAACAACCACTGCTTACTGCATGGCTCCTAGGTTATCACAACTCAAGGACATGTATGAGAATCCTCACAATCCAGCATATCAGAATAGTGACCAAATCAACAGTACTTGTCAAAGACTCAAAGAAGTGTTGCCTCAACAGTCAACTCATTCTGTCTCCAAATCACAGACAACTAGTCCTCGAAGTAAGCATAATGATGATCCTGTATCATGGCATGACCATAGAGACAGCAGGTCTGATTCAACAACTGTGCATATCAGGGAGTCTTCACAGCCCACCACAAAAAGGACAGACCAGTATAAGTATTGCATGCCCAAAAAACTGAAAATGAAATTTGGGGATGATAGATTTGAACGTTCATTCTTGAACCGAGTGTGGATTTACCAAGTGATGATAGCAGTGATGATGACTCTGCGCCAGAAAATTAGCACTTCAAAGAATTATTTGGAGGTATGAACTTTGATAGGCTTTAGATAATTGCATTGTATTTAAGAATACAATTGATAGTTTTCTTTAGTCCCCTTTATTGTGACTTCTCAGTCGTGTTGACTATGAAACTCTTAATTTCTATCAACACAGCAGAAGTTACTTTATGCTGCCACATTAGCAACAATCACAAAGTTTGAACTTACTGTATCGTAACATCTACTAAAGGACTAAAATCTGATTGCATGTTCACCCACCGTCAGTTTAGTAATAGTATGAATGTCTGAATGTCATCAGATTTGCAATGTCAGCATCCAGTTGTAGACGTATTGTTTGTAGAATGAGATGTAGTCATTGTATATCGACTCAAACTCAGAAACTCTACTCAAGAGACTGTTTACATTTTGTATCTGAGACAAGTGAAGCTAAGAAATACCTTCTTTTTTATGATTCAGGGAATGCAGGTTGTGCACAGGGTTTTAGCTTTCAATTATTCAAGCTCTTTAACACCATTGCCCATTATATCAGTTCCTAGAAGAATTGCATTTGATAATTGAATTAAACATTCCATGCATAGAAGCACAATCTTCAATTCTGATTTTTGAATCCATACTCTAAGAAGGACCAATCAGATCACTTGATGTCACTTATATGCAAGGTAGAGTACATGTGCTCTCTCTCTTATTATTTCCTTCATCATTTTCAGGATTACAACTTAGACTTATCTCCTTTTCTGTTAACTTTTCATTGTACATCCATCAGAATGAGGCAAATTTGTGTCAAGATAGCCATTTTGAAATTGACAAAAATATTTCAAAATTATTTCATGGTGTCCATGATAATTTCAACAGATAACTAATACAAAGGAGATACTGTATATTGTATTTTCTGTGACATTTTCATCATCACAAGAGTGGCAATATTTTGATGCTATTTTGCTTCATATACATGTATGTTGCCATGTCGTTCCACTTTACCCATGACGTTGTTTGTAGTAGTGCTACTTTTGTTGCAACTTAATCCAAACCTAGAGGCAGTGAGAACAATATCAATAGTTAAACTTGTCACAGACAATACATCATATAGCTCCATAACTAGCAGCATATACAGACAATTGTGTCCATATTTTATACATCAATGAAATCTTAGGATATTGCCAGTGTAATCATGATGTAAAATGTAGAAAATTTCAACAAGCAACATAACAAAGTAGATGCTGAAAATGTGAACATAACATCAAAGAGACAGTATTTGTCTCGATGATGTATGAAATATAATATTCAGCTTCCACAGTCAGTGGATGACATGATAGAAACACTAGCAGCAGATTGTGATATTATTTCTGTACATTTACCATGAATACATGTCAATGAGCTAAACTGACATGAATTCCTGTGCTTTATGTTTGAGCTCATCATGTGATGTTTTGTTAACATTCATGTGACACTGGATATTGCTTGAACAAATTTTAAGTCTACAAGAATACCTTTAATCTATTTATTAAAGTCTAAAGCAGCTCATGTTGCTATATCGTTGATATGTCATTTGACATGTAAAATCAGGGAAGGTTATTATTGTAGAGATAAAGGCTCTTTAGGGTCACTTAAGTATGTGAATAGTTTAGTCAATGTACCACTTACACAAGCCTGTATAGTTTTACTTGCCTTTTTATAGTAAACTGAGACTAGGGTTGAAATTGACAAGAAAGCATGTAGAACTAACTGGTAACTTTTTCTGCTAAAAGCAGTTACTGAAATATTTTGCTTGACAAAGTACTGTATGTGAGGTTGTTGATTTGTACGATATATCTGGTAATCTTCTGAATTCGACATTTACTCTATATTCTGATGGCAGGGAATCTGATTCAAATTTATGGGAAGTTTCCTGTAGTGGAGTTATTGGTTCTGTGCAGAGTAATTGTGAAAAAGATATGTCATATTTTGTGTCATCCTTCAGTCTTTCGTTTGTCTTTGACAACTTACCGTAGATGTGCAAAATTCTCTGAATGTATTTGCAATTGGTCACTTCACAGTGTCACAGTATTGCCTTTGGTTCTTTGCCAACATGTATTCTGTCAAGGCCATGGTAACTAGTACCTTGTTTTTGTGGTGAAATTTCTATCCAAATACCCCTCCCAATGATACATACATCCTACTTTTCTATGTAGATGTATTGCTGAGTGCTTTCACATTCATGTAACAGTATTTACTACTTTGACAGACCTTTACTAGCCTCTGTAAGCAAAATACTAGATTTTCAAAGCCTGTACTTTGATATTTTACCTGCCTCTCAAATTCCCTATTAGTTACTGGCCTAGTATAACTCATTGTCATGTTCCACCCCGGTGACTGTATCCAAAGGTAGTCTGGCTCCTAGCATCCAACACTTGCTCCATAATTCCTGGCTTGTATGATATCATTTCTATCAAACAGTAAAGATTTAAGCATAACAGTGTATTTATGTAAGAATCCGCATAGAAGAGACTTTGTGATATGTATGAATCTGCGTACAAGAGACTTTGTGATATGTATATTTGATGTAAATGATGCCACTTGGTGCTGAATTCATTAGCATGAAATGTAGATTACTGGTTAAATTAGGACAATGCTATATTGAAAAATAAAGCTATAGTAGTACAGTGGCAGCTTTAATGCTGTCACAATCCTGACATGTGTCTGTTCAGTGTTGTTATTCATAGCATGGAAAGTAGAAAGCTTGTCCTTTCTACTCTCAAGGAATGTCTGACAAAATGGGCAACTGCATAATATCAAAAATATAAAAAATGAAAGGCCAAAGCAGAGCTTCTGTTAACACAAAATTCTGCGTGTTTCACGCATAATTACTCTGCAGTACGGAAGGTAAATTGATGTCTGTGTTATCCGATAGTCTCCGTAACAAAGACGTGAGCACACGTTATTTCCCTCCAGTGGTTAGTTTATCCAGGACCAAAAATAAAATGTTTGCTGATAAAAAATGTTAATGATTCTATCAATTATGTAACATCAATTGTTTCCTTCAAGGCTGTACCAATAAAAATATAACATGTTCAGTAGAGTTCGTCTTTATTTCAAAATGTTTTTTCCGTTAATGCGTACCTGTAAACCCTGAGGATCTCCGCATCGAATATCTTAAGCTAATGCCACGCGGACTTAGAAATAATAGTTTTATTATGGGTCTGCGCACTTCTTTTCAACAAGTATAGTGAGCTCTTTCAGACTATTGCAAAGTTAGCCATAATTGCAACCATGATTTCAGTCTCATCTGTCCCGTGTGAGTGTGGGTTCAGTACCCAAAACAGGATTAAAACATTGAAACGTAGTTTCCTGAGTGAAGATGTCATAATGATCTGACGGTTTATAATCATGGAAAGCCTGAGATTTGGCAAATTTGATTTCAGAGCAGCAATGATAGACATCGTCGGAAGTAGTAGACAGAAAAAGTAACAATTCTGCAGAGAATAGAACAGACAGTATTAAAGATTGTAAAACTCATCGGCAAAAAAATTTTTGCTGCTGATGTTTATTCTTGACTTTTTAACTTGTTTTCAATATTGCATATACCTATGCCATAACATAGTTGTGTGCATTTTTGATACATTTTATGCAAATGAAAAAACCATTTGCGTAAGCTTTACGCAGGTTTGAAAATCCTAACAGAAGCTCTGGCCAAAGATATCCTCCAGTAATCATTCAATATTTTGCTTGGTTATTAAAACCTTGTAACATCCAATGGGTGGCAAAAATGTGTGTGGATAACACAAACTAGTAACTGTACTTTTCAACTTTGGCAAAACTTGGCTTGCTATCAATTCCTACCCAGTCAGCAAATCTTTAAAGTTGTGTGTTCATACCGTTATTTACAAGGTTCTTCAAAATTTCACTTTTATGTGACAGGAAATGTGATGTTTTTGTTGAAGCTGGTTGCTTGCAGTCTGTGGGACAATGCTATATTGTGACATTGAGTACAGAGCCACAATCCAGTGACCCAGACACCCACTTTCACTAATAGAGGAAATTGAAAAGAAATTCATTTCATGATAGATAGAGACAATATTACTGATGCCATTTTAATTAATGATATGACGACTTCATTGCTAAGCACCGGTTACCATGAGTCCTTTGGAAAGGTTTAATAATAAACATCTGTAATCACCAGCTTTTCCTCGTAAAAATTCAGTAATATTGTTTCATCCAAGACTGGAAGTTCACAGTGGTTCCTGTCTTGCTGAAATTGTCATTCACAGATGTATGAAGTCTCAGAGTAACAACCCTAAAGACATTGCATGGTCAGACAGTGAATGAGTGAAATTATGTGTGAGTACATTTCAGAGGTGGGTGCATGAAAGAAATAGACAAAGCCTGTAATTCTGTTGAAGATGTATTAAAGAGGATGGGGGGGGTATGAAAGAGGATGGGGGGGGGGGGGGGGTGGAGGAGGGGAGAAGCCCATATATTTTTAGGTGTATCAGGCATTGGACAATTCTCACAGGCAGCCTGATAATTTACTTTAACCATTATTCCTGATACATTGCTTGTGATAAAACTAATTTGCCAATCAATATTGAAAATACAATATACCAGTAGCCAACACAATTGTGAATCAGAAGCCTCTCCGTGATATAGGTATCTGTTGGAAATGGCAACCTGGGTACAGCTTTGACCTCTGAACTTTCAATGGCAATGCACACTGCTTGATCATACAAGTATCTACAAATCATAGCTGTTGTCTAACAACTCAAATCTTTTTCTTAAAATCATCTGAAGAGATAATTGATTGTTTTGTTAAGATACAGAATTGATTGGACAATGGATCACTGCTATATATTTACACATGGTGAAAAATTGCTTGGCTTGCAGCTGATCACGGATACCACACTCCCTCAATCAATATCAATATTTTTGCCCAAATCAGCTAACAAATTTTACAAAAACGTAATCTCTACATGTCCTCCTTTTTGGTTTTTAGGACATTGACCAAAGTAACTTTTCTTGCTTTTCAGTGGGCAACATTCCTCAAGTGGTAGAGTACCACACTGGTAGCGCCACATCTGCCACAGACAACAAAACACAAAGGCCCTGGTAATGGCAACATATGCAGCAGTTTGTTGAAGTACCAATTCTTGAATGTTGGCCTTCTAATAAAAAATACAAATCATTTGTAACATCCCTATACTATACATAGCATATCAGCTTCCTAAGTTATAGTGGCATATTTTGACATTTCTTGAACATCTGAATGAACACTTTCATGTTTTGAAATCTCAGAACCTGCATGAATTTTAATGCTTATCATTCAAACATGTTGAGCCCAAAGTTACAACAGAGAATAAAACTCATAATCTTTTAAAATGTGCTTCAGAAAAAAAAAACACTTTTATAAATATAGCTGCAAAGCAGCAATCACCGGGTTTCGAGACATCTCGGCAACAGGGGCAATAGAGAATACATATGCAAAAAGATGGGAGGCTATGGAGGTATTTGTGAAATCGAGGTCAAAAGTAGTCGAGGTGATGTGACATTTTTTTAAAAGAATTCAATATCATAGTTATCCCTTTATACCGAAAATCAGACCTCTAGCTCTATCACCTTAGCCTAGAATTAGATATGTGCATAATTAAAGAGGTCTTGTCATGTGACATATTGACAATTGATTTCTATCCCATAGTACTCCCTGTGTACCAAAATTCAGATCTCTAGCCCTATTGGTTAGCCTAGAATAGGATATGCGCATAATTAATGAGGTCTGGTCACGTGACATATTGAC
This sequence comes from Ptychodera flava, assembly GCF_041260155.1. NCBI lineage: Eukaryota > Metazoa > Hemichordata > Enteropneusta > Ptychoderidae > Ptychodera > Ptychodera flava. The sequence goes on from NC_091928.1 coordinate 3,512,195, forward strand.
AATAGATTTCTATCCTATACTACTATCTGTGTACCAAAATTTGGATCTCTAGCCCTATTGGTTAGCCTAGAATTAGATATGCGCATAATTAATGAGGTCTGGTCATGTGACATATTGACATTAGATTTCTATCCCATAGTACACCCTGTGTACCAAAATTCGATTTTCTAGTCCTATTGGTGAGCCTTGAATTAGATATGTGCATAATTAATGAGGTTAGGTCACGTGACATATTGACAATAGATTTCTATCCCATAGTAGTCCCTGTGTACCAAAATTCGGATCTCTAGCCCTATTGGTTAGCCTAGAATTAGATATGCGCATAATTAATGAGGTCTGGTCACGTGACATATTTGCAATAGATTTCTATCCCATACTACTATCTGTGTACCAAAATTCGGATCTCTAGCCCTATTGGTTAGCCTAGAATTAGATATGCGCATAATTAATGAGGTCTGGTCACGTGACATATTTGCAATAGATTTCTATCCCATAGTAGTCCATGTGTATCAAAATTCGGATCTCTAGCCCTATTGGTTAGCCTAGAATTAGATATGCACATAATTAATGAGGTATGGTCACGTGACATATTGACAATAGATTTCTATCCCACAGTAGTCCCTGTGTACCAAAATTCGGATCTCTAGCCCTTTTGGTTAGCCTAGAAATAGAATATGCGCATAATTAATGAGGTCTTGTCACGTGACATATTTGCAATAGATTTCTATCCCATAGTAGTCCCTGTGTACCAAAATTCGGATCTCTAGCCCTATTGGTTAGCCTAGAATTAGATATGCGCATAATTAATGAGGTCTGGTCACGTGACATATTTGCAATAGATTTCTATCCCATACTACTATCTGTGTACCAAAATTCGGATCTCTAGCCCTATTGGTTAGCCTAGAATTAGATATGCGCATAATTAATGAGGTCTGGTCACGTGACATATTTGCAATAGGTTTCTATCCCATAGTAGTCCCTGTGTACCAAATTCGGATCTCTAACCCTATTGGTTAGCCTAGAATTAGATATGTGCATAATTAATGAGGTCTGGTCACGTGACATATTTGCAATAGATTTCTATCCCAAAGTAGTCCTGTGTACCAAAATTCGGATCTCTAGCCCTATTGGTTAGCCTAGAATTAGATATGCGCATAATGAATGAGGTCTGGTCACGTGACATATTTGCAATAGATTTCTATCCCATAGTAGTCCCTGTGTACCAAAATTCGGATCTCTAGCCCTATTGGTTAGCCTAGAATTGGATATGCACATAATTAATGAGTCTGGTCACGTGACATATTGACAATAGATTTCTATCCCACAGTAGTCCCTGTGTACCAAAATTCGGATCTCTAGCCCTATTGGTTAGCCTAGAATTAGATATGCGCATAATTAATGAGGTCTTGTCACGTGACATATTTGCAATAGATTTCTATCCCATAGTAGTCCCTGTGTACCAAAATTCGGATCTCTAGCCCTATTGGTTAGCCTAGAATTAGATATGCGCATAATGAATGAGGTCTGGTCACGTGACATATTTGCAATAGATTTCTATCCCATACTACTATCTGTGTACCAAAATTCGGATCTCTAGCCCTATTGGTTAGCCTAGAATTAGATATGCGCATAATTAATGAGGTCTGGTCACGTGACATATTTGCAATAGGTTTCTATCCCATAGTAGTCCCTGTGTACCAAAATTCGGATCTCTAACCCTATTGGTTAGCCTAGAATTAGATATGTGCATAATTAATGAGGTCTGGTCACGTGACATATTTGCAATAGATTTCTATCCCATAGTAGTCCATGTGTACCAAAATTCGGATCTCTAGCCCTATTGGTTAGCCTAGAATTAGATATGCACATAATTAATGAGGTCTGGTCACGTGACATATTTGCAATAGATTTCTATCCCATAGTAGTCCCTGTGTACCAAAATTCGGATCTCTAGCCCTATTGGTTAGCCTAGAATTAGATATGCACATAATGAATGAGGTCAAGGTCACATGACCTGACCCAAAATATTTCGGTGAACATTAACAGCCAATGATCGTCTATGTCGAAAAAGAACCAGACTCCTAGCTCTATTGGCTAGCCTGTAATGGGCATTTGTAAATCTATAGGGGAGGTCAAAGGTCACTGAAAAATGTGAAAAATAATACTTTAAAAATCTTCTTCTCAAAATCGGCAGGGCCTATGACTTTGAAATTTGGCATGAAGGAGCCTAGCCTGGTCTACAAAAATATCTAACAGAATTTTGATTGGTTTATTTTTTATGCAAATTAAGCCAAGTTGAAAGTTTAATTTCAATATGGCTGCCAGGTCACGTGACCCATTGTTATGGTCATGTGATCAAAAATTACTTGTGAGGAGTTTTACCTATGTGCCAATTTGAAGCCTCTAGGTGCAACAGTGTTCGCGTGGCAGTTGCATTTAGAGGACGGAAGAAGAAGAAGAAGAAAAAGAATAATAATAATATATAATAATAATAATAAAAACGGAACGATTACTAGAGGGTTTCGGACCCGTGGTCTCGAAACCCTAATGAATAGAGTACACACAAACGCAAGTCAATGTTTTTGTCAAACTTTTATTAACTTTGATCAGCAAAAAACGCATCAATGTGAGCAAGGGCAAAATTAACATTAACATTTAACATTTAACATTAACATTTTATTAGTACTCAACATACACTATCAGAGAGTGTTGTACGGTACAGTACTCTTTAGTACAGAGTGGAAAATTACATAATTACTTACTGAATTGCATCAGTGAATGCAATAAATGCAACAATGAACATACATGAGTAAACAACTTTGCAAAGTATCTAATTACCAACTGGGCAGAGTCACTGGAGGAAGCAACTGAGGCTGACTGTTTATATGTCTGCCTTTACAAAATACTGTGTGAAGACTTTCAGAACAATGGATAGCTTTCATGCTGAACTGAATTATGTTTTTGATCTATAAGCTTTGACACCTTGGGTGGCTATCCATGAATCCTGGTGAATATGCAGACATTTCTTTTACCGTGGAAATACCAGATTACAGCTCCTAGCAGTGATAACTTGTTAGTTGTCCGTGATTTCTGACTTATTATCAGCATTTTGGCAAACTACCATAAACCATGGATAGTATTTCTGGACAGAAAATATTGCCCTTTCCTATGGTATAAATTGCACAATAATGACATTATTGGTTGGGTCACCATACTTTCACTATTGAGACTTGCATGTTGGATGTAACTCACTTGGTGCACAATGTAACAAGAACACATAAAATAGAACTCAACAATGCATAAATGTTATAGATTCTCTCTAAACTCAATAAACTTTTTCAACTCTTATATAAATTTGTTCTTTGTGAACACTTGTCCATCAAAAGAAACTTGATTGGTTTTATAATGATTAAAATAATTCTCAGATTTTTAAACTTGACAGATTACACTGATCATTTGAGTGTATGGCTGCCACAAAGGCAGTTTTATCCACCAAACTGAATGTCAACAATGCTGTGACATCAGTGTGGCACTTTGAAAAAGTTTGGTATAAACATGATTTTGCACACCATTGAGATAAACGTGTCAAGGTGGCTGTTTTCAGCCAAAGTTCAAAAAGTAAAGTATCGAATCCTAAATGCTTGAGGCCTGCCGGCCGTGCAGCGTTCCCATCCATAGCATGCAGCCAATGAATCGTACTCCCTTGGAATACCTATATTACGATGGTTAATTTTCACGACAAAAGCATTTCGAGAAGTCATGATTCGAATTGTGTACTCACTAGTACTTGTTTCAGATGCTGAGTAGAAAATATATGATCAAAGACGAAATGTCAGATCCGAATAGGAAAGTGAGATCTCTGTAAGTTTTATTGCGGGTTTCACTCAATAGGCGGAAAAGCCCAATTAATTCTTGGAGGCGCTGTTCATATTCCTAATGGCGCAGACAAATAAATAAACTGTTTCTATATTTGTCTGTGCTAATGACTAATATATACGCAACAATAATCTAGCGCATCCATCCACTCACTCGGCCGTTTCAGAGAAATCGTCACCAGATGTGTTTTATAAACTTACATTACACAAACTATCGATAATGTAAAATGTGTTTACAAGAAGTAAATGCAAATTTTTGCTTCTTCTTCTTCTTCTTCTTTTTGCTTCTTCTTCTTTATCAAATTGAAGATTTTGCTAGTTCAAATAGTTTCGCCACTTTGACTCTGAGGGTGTCAGGTGTTTCAGCTGTCACAACGTCTGGGGGTAAATTATTCCAAATTCCAGTCCTTAATAGTTCAGGGGGGAGGGGGAGATCCTTTCCTGTAATCTTTCTTAAACCTGGGAACCTGATGTTTACAGTGTATGTGTCTAGCAAATCTATTTGGAAATTTCAGAAATTTATCACTGTCAAGTGCTACCAATCGTGTACTAATCTTGTGAAGTATAGCTAGCCTTGCCTCTTTTCAAATCTAGTTTTTCAACATGTCATTAACACTGGACTGAGTGTGATGCATCGAACGGCTCGTCTTTGTATTTGTATCCATAACCTCAGTCTGCCTGTAGAGGATGCTACATAGTGGGTGCGTATTCCAATGTAGGTCTAACAAGAGTTTCGTAGGCTTTTTCCCTCATAGAGCGGGAGCTAATATGGAGAATTCTGCGAAGAAAACCAAGAGTTTTATTAGCTTTGTTACAAATGAAATTTATATGATCATGCCAAGTTAGATGTCAAAATACATCCAAGATATTTGTCTGGTGTTTAATATTTTAGTATTTTGCCATCTAGCTTGTAGTCATACATAAGCGGTTTACGTTTTCTAGTAACCGAAAGTGAGCACTTATCTACGTGAAAGGACATCAGCCACTTTATCTGCCCAGATAACTAATCTATCAAGGTCAAGCTGAAGATTTTGACAATCTGACTCTGATGTAATATTTAAGATAGGTAAATGTGTCATCTGCAAACAGACGTACTGTAGATTGAAGACTTTCGTGGATGTCATTGATTTTTTAAGTTTCTTTATCCGTATCTTTTTATGTATTTTTCTTTTTCGATAAGATGGTTTGAAATTAAATGCAACCGATCTGAAAATGTGTCAAAGGCGTTTTCAAACGTTAGCAACGAATATACTTGGAATTTACCAACCACTACAACTCAAATATGGTTGCTACGGAAATATACGTCTATCTAAGCTCGTGAATTTAATTGGTCAAATCCAGTATCAAGGATTGGAATCTGACATTTTCAACGACAATATGGGTTAATAACAGGAAGCCATCATAATACTCTTCTCTAAAGATTTAATAGCTGTTATTGTTTTGGGTAAGTTAATGGGACTGCCTTACAGTTTGAAACGTCCAAATCTAATCTCAGACTCTTTAATCGTATTAGAAACGAACGAACAAACACGGTTGCGGTCAACATGGGAATTTACCAAACACAACAAATTATCCAAATTGATATCAGACGAGATTTGAGTCTCATATTGTTAATTACCGTGATACCACCAAATTGTAAGGCATAGTCCGTACTATTTAATATATAACAGTACCGGACAATCATTATTAGCCTGTAGCGGTTTTTTCTATTGGCGCTATATAAACCTTGTTGTTTGATTTTGATATGATTTTATGAGTAAATAATAATCTTTTTATCATCATCAGTACAGAGATTTGGTTATATGTAGTTCAGTTTAACGTTTTCATAAGGGGGCGTTCAGTTATTACGGTCGGGGTGGGCCGGCAAATTATTCCTGCGCATCAGTCAAAATAAGTGAACCCCCCTTACCCATTGCCCCCCCCAAACAATTGACGACCCCATTTTAAGATGACAAATCATTCATACCCCTCCCTCATATTGCTCGAGTAAGTATTGATCCAATCGTAACACTGGCCATTACCGGTGTGTAGATACAATATAACATCAGTGGAAAAGAGATAATTTACAAGATCCTGCGCTTCTTCAAGATATCGTATGCACTATACTGTGTCTCGGGAGGTTCGAAAAGTTCTCCATCACTTATGCTGCTGCCAATTTCATATATTACAACATCATCGTCCTCTTCCTCGGCAAAAAGCTCTGAGTCTGATATGCCATGTCACTGCACTTTAATGCTACCTGAAGGATACTTTATTAATATAGTATATAGATATTACTAATATAGTATATAGATATTTTATATTACTTTAATATTTATAATACACAAAGTTATATGATGTATTTCTTCCTTATTGATAATTGACATAATTAAAAAACAAAGTCAAACTTTTCATATTTTCCAGCCTTTGTGTCTACAGATAAGTTTCGTACATCTCTTTCCTGAAAACTGGTCAGATATGAACCTTTCAACGTAAACCGGATTTCACTTTAACATATAGCTTGCAGCTATAGGCCTAATCATTGCCTTAGCGAGCTAAATTTATAGTAAGACAGGCCTGTATAGAGTTTCCAAGGCAAAATGTTCATGTGACAGATGATACATGTACTTTTAACGGTGAAATAACTTCAGAGAATGATGAAATCATGCAGAGAATTACTTAATTCCCAGAATATTTTTGTGCACTGAAACTGCTTTTTGACGGGAAGGATATTTATAGAAAACAAGTGACCCCCTGCTTTTTGAAACATAAGCTTACATGACGCCCTCCCTTTGCAGTTTTCAAATTTAAGGTGACACCCCCCATCCCTGGATTTTGCTGGCCCAACCCCGGCCTCGGTAACTGAACGCTCCGTAACGTTTATATGCAGGCACGTGCAGATTCAAACTATATCGCACTGTTTGCTCTAATAATAAACGGGGTTTTTAAATTCCTTTTGAAAATATCCAAGCTTGTAGTTCTTGGATATCTGGTGACGGCAAATTTTAAATTTTATGAAAGAATTCGAAGGAGCATGTGGAAGAAAGCCCATACAAATAGCTGATGTTTGAATTCAAAGATGTATGTGTTAAAATCGTCTGCTGCGAAGAGCACAATATACAAGTTGACATATGTGGCTTGAGTAAGTTACGTACATATGAGTGTGAATCGCCTAGGAAGTTTTAACTTTTGAAAGTTAAGTTACATGCTATAGGAGCGAACTGGCAACAACGTGAACACTTCAATGCCACCGAATATTACCTGCCCTCTTTTCTGGACGGAAAACACGAAAAATGGTCTATGATTATTAGTCGCTTGGTATAATATGAATAGTCCGTACGTAACTGCAAAAAACTTACTTTCTTTTGATTTATTTAGGAACCAATTCGACCGCTTAACAGAATTTATAGTTCTAGTCGACTACCCAGGAACCGTTTTCACTTTTGTAGCCACAATCCTCATGATTGGCAAGATGGTGGGTTGCTGTCGAAACGTGAACAGCTAATTCTCCTTTCCTGTGGTTTGCTTTGGTCTTTGTCTCGTTTTATCATAAATCTGAAGATAGATATGGCCTTATTTCACAATTTTGTACAGATATCAGTTCATTTCATACTCCGTCAAACCAGGCAACGGCAGCTACTACCATGATTATTCTACGGTACATCAAGTACTTCCAGGCGCGCGGGCACCGCCATAGTTGACAGCGCTTTTACTGTGCAGTAGAGAGGGCGGTACCTGTGCATTCCAGGTGCAGCAAATGGTAAATTTGGTCAATTTTACAAAACCATCACAAAACATGTTCCGAAGGCTTATATACTGATTTTATATATTTTTGACCTTGACCTTAAAACTTGGAGGGGGAGCTGTTGACAACACAGGCACGTGGAGTGTTCAGTTTACAATAACGTATATACGCTACTTGGCAATTCCGAGCACCTGTGGTTCCTAACTGCCTTCCCAAAAGCATACGGGAAAATATGCCCCCGCTGAATTATGATGCCCACTGTCCTCGAGTATCAACCTCCCCACTGCCCTTTCCCCACCACTGAAAGTTCTCGCTAGATGTACTTATTCCAAAATGATGTGTACGTTTCATTTTGCACCAATTTATATCTATCACCCTATGTGTGCTCATCAATCGCCAACGTACTCTATACCGGTCGTAGGGGGTCCCTGTCAACCTTTTTGCATAGTTCAAACGACCCCCTCCCTTTAATCTCCCCAGGAGTTCTATCAACCACGGCATTCCCCTCCCTCTAGCCTACATATTTTCCGGTATCGACTGCTAGGAATTTTCACCCCGTCCGCTCACCGGTAAAAACTGAAATTTGTTCCCCTCCCTTGTAAAAGTTGACTCCCCCCCCCCCGTGATTAGTATTTCAATTTGCCCGCAGCTGAAAATTGGCGCACGAACACATTTTTGCACAGACAGCCTCGTTGGCTGTCTACATCCCAGACAGGCAGTCGCTTCAAGTTGTCGAGAACATCCAATACTGCCGCGTATGCGCATGCGTAGTACTCAGACACGAGTCTCAGCAGTGAACCGCAGATGGCCACGTAGTATACCATGGTCATCCTATAACATCTAGGAGTGTGTAAGTTGGCTTGATTCTACCTAAATCTTTATAAATAAGATATGATAGAGTTAACAAAACGTAGATCACTTTTTAGTCAGTTGGTTTGAAAGTTATGTGCAAATACCTAAAAACATACAATAAAAATGCATTGAAAAGGCTGTCCCGGGAGGCTTTTGAGCCGAAACATAATTATTTTAATGCTAAAACGGCAGTATTAACAAAGCATATCCAATGTGTTATTTCATTTCATGTGACACGAGTAAACCTGTTTCTATATAGCTGCTATAACGTTAGCCCTGGGTAGGACAGTCTGGACTGTGCACTGGCTCAAGTTGTATGTGATGACTTTGAACCGTAAACATATAAAACACGCAAGAGGCCATCGCAATGCACGACACAAATGATAAAATTCAATGCAGTTAGTGTCCCTGATGGTGCTGGAGCTCCGAAAATATCTATGCAGCGATGCTTTCCTGGCCTTGCAAGACCCGCTGCGAAAATCAAAGCAGAATTATCAGTAAACTTAATTACCAGTATGCAGAAAATTATTTAAAACCTTCAAAATAACTTTTAGCTATCTATCCGGTTTTAGTAAGGGTGTTGGAATAAATGAATTGTATGCAAACATCCCGTGGCTGGTTTGTACGTGCATAAACAAACGAACGAAGGTGTACAAAAGTTCAATTATGCTGTCGAGCGTTGCTGTCGAATGTATACACGGTTCAAGTCGGTGAATTGCTAAAAATAAAATCATTTGCAGTAGTTTCTCTTGTGTCTCTCCTATTTCATACAAACCTCTTTGGAATTTGGAAGCCTTGGCCAGGTTTTCCTAGCGATTGAACGCGTTGCCTTTGAGTCTGCGCACTTGTGAGTTAGTTATCGCCGGATTCCGGGAGAAACTCCACTGTATAGCGTTCCCCCACTCATCGCGTTCACCCTCACGCGTTTCACATGAAAACAGAACACAAATCATCGCGTTTACCCTACTCAAACGTTCAAAGACCACAGACTTGAACCAAGTCTACTGTCGAATGTATACACGCAATCTACTGGGAGACATAAATAATGTGACGTCTCTCTTTCGTGCATTTGCTCGAAAGTATACAGTTGATATTTCGGGTAAGCTCCATTCTCATTCAGAGAAAGCTCAGAACACTAAAACTTAGTTTGCACATAGATCCTCGAGGATCTATGGTTTGCATCATATGTAGGCCCTAAAGTATGATTTGATTTTTCTTCTCAACCAAAGACAATTTGTAAAATTAGTTCCTTGAGTAAAAGTATCATACCGTTTACTTTCAATAAGACTATCCACCGAAAAAAAATCACACATAAACTTATAGACTAGTAAGCTTATATATACGATTCAAACTAACATACTTTGTAACCTAGGCTACGGAACCGAACAGGCAGTGCCAGCTAGGCATGGAGCAAGAATTTGATGATGATACAAAACCCAGATACTTGAGTTACTAATTGCGCCACTGATGTCAAGAAGCTTGACACCCATTTTTCTGAAAAAGTAAGTGATTAAAACAGAAGGATTGGGTACATATCGGTACTGTTCCGTATATGTTGCACCGATGCGTGCCCGGGGATGCGTGTTCCCAAAATCTCGGAAAAGGGAGAGATTTTTGTTCATCATCTAGGTCCATGAAAGGGGTAATGTGCAAATGCTCATCCGCCAAAGGATTAGAATACTTCATCTGAAATCTGATAAATAATTTTCTAACATTTACAGCCGTACCAGCACTAGAAAATGGGAGTTTTTTTTGAGGACGGCGTCATGTATACTCTTTCCTCAAAAGTTATCGTCGCAGGACAGTCTACTCTATGGGGTGTAACTGTATTAGCAACTATCTCATCCACTACTAAGTTTTATAAATCAGTCAGTGTTCTCTTTTCTTTCTCCTACATTTCTTATAAGAAAGGTGCCTCTTTTGTTGAAAAATACCAGATAAGAGGTGTTTCGAAATTTTGCTGAACAAGTAAGCTTATGGGAGCTTAGCCAGCCCTTCGGAATTCCTGTGAGTGCTCCCACTATGTAAGGAAGACCGGTACCTTTACGTAGGTGTTGTCGACACTGACGCGATGACGTTTGATTCATGAGATAGCAATTTCGAGTATTCATCAAGCCGTATCATATTTAGTATACGGCATTAGGCCTACTGTATTAAAGGTCTCTTATACTACCGAAGGACAATTTATTTGAACTTCGAATTTAACTCGTGGCGCGCCTGCCTCTGAGTCAGTAGGCCTAAAGTGCTGTCAGAATGACGAGTTTTGAGGGTGTTCACTCATATGTCTATTGCAAGTAAATCATACACACTCCATCCCGCTATAGGCCATGATGTTTGCATGAAATTTTATCAGACTTTAATCTGAAGGTTGGCCTAAGCCTTATATTTTGCTTGACAGGTGAAAAATGAAGGAAATGCTAACAGAATTTCACCTGAAAAAAAGAAGATGAACAGAGAAAATGGAAAGGAAGGAAATGAAACGGTGTGGAAAAGGAAGGAAATGAAACGGTGTGGAAAATAAAAACGACAGTATCGAATTTTGAAGTTGATGTCCATTTGGATCATGGACCAGAGATGACAAAACTCGATGAACGGAGTCAACTATAGCAACTGTCCACGTCGGTGGTGTGTGAACTCGTCCCACTCAGTCATTCAGCAGTGATCAGATTGGCGCGACGCATGTCACAACCTTGACTAGGAAATGACGTCATTGCAAACTGACCACCTCATGTCTCCCATCTTCTCAGAGGACCTATCGTACCTCCATCCTATTGTGTCATTGGACAAAATTCACCCATGTTCATGAATAAAATGATCATAAGACACAATACGGGAAAGAATTCTGGAGAAAAAACGTCCTATAGGAGAACCTACTGTTATTTTACGCCAGGGTTCGTACTAGGCATGATGGGTAATTATACTGTCTCTGGGTATGAGGTAGCATTAAAGGACAACACGTGAATCATTTTTTCAGTTGTTCGTTTTCCTATTTTACCCAAATCATGCCTTCTGCTTCGTCGAAACAAGCCTCTCAAACCTCCAGCACGGAGGGGACTGACGCCATGCGCCAGTCTCTTGCCGTAATTGAGAAGAAAATCCGTAACCTGGAGAAGCGAAAGGTGATGTATAAGTCATATTGTCGAGCGCAGAAGGGTAATAGTTGGGGGAAAAATATGCCGGGTTGTGAGCATTTCCATAGAAGGAAGTCTGCGTCACTGTCGCACCATGTGCCAGTGGGTCTGTGTTGTTAGGGAGGTTTAAGAGTATTTTGCGGTTTTAAATGTACAGAAAAGCTAGTGAAATCTTAAAAGTGGACGATACGGCAGAAATAATTTCATTGTTAGGAGCTAACTGGGAACATGAGTGAAAAAAGTCATGACCGTTCGCAAGGTCGAGGAAAAAGGGAATCCACATGGCCGCCAAATGTGGCATGGCCAACTTGCCTCATGCAAGGCTTCATGTTCTGGAGACAATTCAACGAAGTACGGGCAACCGAAAGACGTCATGTGGTTGTTTGAATTTCACTTATTTCCAGACAGTAGCACAATGATTAATAAATTACGTGCCCGCCAAACATCACAGACTGGCCCACTTAAATCTCTATCGTCAATCGCGAACATTCGATTTCTTTAATCACAGCATCATAAAGATCGACTGAGAACAGAAGGGGCCTGCCAGCGGGAAGTTTTAAGGGTTACCGATCTGTGTTGTGAAACAAGCTATTGAATATAATGCGTCTATAACCTCCCTTCTAGAATTCATACCGAATGTTTTGTTGTGAACGTGTATACGTCGTGAAACTGCTCAATATATATGTCGTTGTCGTTGATAAAACATTCTTTCGCCACTCCCATCACGAACATCGATACAAGCAAGTACAAAAGATTACTGTATTCTTTCTGAAAGATGTGTCAAGGATATATTTCAACCCAATTACGATGATATCCCTCAAAATACTGAGAATAAAGCGCATAATGTTGCGTTGTATTTCCTTTGTTACCAAGACAAAATGTCCCATCAATTTCTCACGGAGCGAATGAAATATGAATGACCCCTTTCTTTTGGTTGTTTGACGTGTCCAGTCTTGCTGGCTTTGCTAAAAGGTAAAAAATTATCTGTGAAATGATAGGTTCCTTCCTACCTGCTTGGTTGACAGAGGCACATTACATTGACCTTGTGTGAAGGTCACAGAGTTTATGTGGAATTGCTCATTGAAAGCATGGCTGTAATGCAACGTACGATGTCATGGTCAGTCAGACACATGGAGTTAATTGTCATTGTGATACAAATACAAAATGTGGGTCAACTCTGGTTGTTAGTGTTCCAATCTAAGTGCATTTGTATTACTGTAATTGTATTTGTCCGTCACTCATTAAACCATAGTGTTCTGCCTACGAGACAATGATTTTTGAGAAAAGAAGTGGCTTGATTGTGATTTAGGAGAATTCATAGTTGGAATTCTACCTGGTGTTGTGGCCACTAGACTGGAGTGATGTACAATCTATAGTGGTACATGTGGCGTTGGCAGTGAATTGAGAAATTTGAAAAACTACATGTGATGATGTAGAGTGAAAACTGGAAAGGCTTTTGTAGACTTCTAAAAGCTTGTATTGTAAGCCTCTTAGAACCTAGATATAGCTTGTCTGAAAGCAATGGGAAAACCAAAACATAGCTTTGAAATAGTCCTTATAGCATATTTCTTCTACCGCACTTGTAAGTAGGAAAGCATTCCTCTTTCTTGCATATATTCTGTATCTCCTGTCAGTAGTTGTGAAAATGTGTATGTCAATATCCAACTTATTGCAAGTAAAAATGGCAAAAATAAAATGTTGAAGACTAGACGTGCTTATTTTGAAACAATGAAATCTTTCCACCATGGGATTCCTGCTGCTTCAAAGTGAAGTGATTTCAGTTCTTGATGTGAGAGATTAAATTTTTAAGTACCAAAAGATAGTAGCTACATCATAAGATTTTTTGAAAGCCAGTCCATTATTTCGATCAGGAAGAAATCTCTATCCAATCAAGATTTCCAGCTAGGTCTTCTATAACAGTTTGAAGTAAATTAAGCAGTAAATCATGAAAATAACTTTTTTCAAGATAACTATAGTAGCACAAATGAGTAGCCGATAACAATGTCTTGGTTCCTGCTGGACATTGTACATGGACAAAATTCTGCACTTGACAGTTCAGTTTAGATACTTTATTCATTATTTTACCATTGACAAGGGCAAAGTTTCTGTGTTATTTGAGACTTTTTTCACAGGCTTTTTAACTGTAGCTGTCATTTGTGTGTCTGTCTGTCACATGGAGCCAACATTCATGTGTTTAATATGAGTGTGAACAGATAAGTCATTCTGGTGTTGAGATAGCTTTGCTACTTCTGGTAAATCCATCGTCAAAGCTCCTTTTACAGAGAAAGTATTATGAAATTTTTGTCACCGTTTGAAGAATTTGCTGTGACATCGGTATGAAATGAATGAGTTGCCATTGCAGATTAATATCATTATGGTAGTGAAGTGAAAATGCATGGAAATAATATTTGATATTCTTTTGCTTGCGAAAATTGGTGAAAGTTTATTATTCACCCACATTTTCAGGTTACAGTGTTGTATTGGTGAAAATATTGTCATAGGATCATAGCTGCACCATAAGACTCCAAATATGAACGGAATCTGAATGTCTTGACAGAGCATCTTGTGTCTTGTAGATTGGTGGTGCACTATTTGCATGATTACATTTGAACCCAAAGCAAACTTTTATAGTGTCCTACTAGGGGATTCAGTGAAATATTTAGACAAAGTAGAGTTTAGAAGGGAACAAAGTGTACTGTATAATTTTATGTATACTGTATTAAGAGTTGTGGGCACAATTATGGACCAACTGTACAGCATATTAACTCTGATATGCTGTGTATTGAGCCACACGCAACAGGAATTGTGACGTGATCATAATTTTCATCAAACTAACTCTGTTTTTGTTCAATGCTCAGTGTGTACCTTAAAACAAGCAAATATTATAATGACAGCATTAATTTAAATTGATTTTATCGCCATAAAATTTCTTGTACAAATAATGTAAAGGAGTGGTCTATTTGCAGGGTTCTCCATATTTGAATAAATATTTAATTGAAATATACATGTAAAGTAGTGAAGGGATTGCTCAAGCAAATAATACATTAAGCCTTTCAGGCCTGACTTTCTGGTAACTTACCAGATCTACCCCTATATATAGGGGTTTAGGCCTGAAAAGGTTAAATAATTTCCTATTCATGATTGTCAGTAACTATAATGCGTATTATGTGTGAAAGACTCGCATTATAAATGCTTGTTTTATCTTGGGAAATGCATTGTGTGGAAATGAAAAATGACATCACTTTCATTGTGGAAAAACAGACCATGTGGATAACTGATGCTGATCTAGAAACATGTTTTACAAAATTACTATCATGAACAGCTGGTCAAATAGTCTACAAAATAATTTCACACAAAGTATTTCAGTTGTAAATGATAGATAATGATAGTTATTTTGTTATAAAAAATCTGGACAGTGTGATTATTCATGTATTTGTAGTCGTACTATTATGATGTAATGCTGTTATTTTAGTATCAAGGCATCTGATCCATTGGTAACATAATATTGCTTTATTTGTCCTGCATTATCAACTCATTTCAACTACCCCTCTTCCCCTTTCCCCCTTTAACAGACATGTATACATTGTATGTATTACACACAATGACAACATAATTGCCAATAAGCCATGGATTTGCCCTTTACAAAAACTTGAATTAAAGTGATCTCCACAACATTTTCTGTCTAATCAAACTGCAGAGTATGAAAATGGTGATTTTCAAGAAGGTTGTCCACTTGGGGATTTTCAGAACAGTAACCAATCCTGCAGTATCCTTCAGTTTGCCAGCCAATGAAATCAAACATCATAACCCATTTACAAACCGTGTAATTCCTGTTCATGTCAGACTCATGGGATGGACCAAATTATAAATGGTGAATGGGGTAAACACTGAAGTAGAAGAGGGGAAGCTACACTGTTAGTTCTTGTCTACATGTACCTTGGTATGTCAGTGATCCATGTATGTAGTTAAAGGGGCTGGTCATGTATCAGCAGTATCTGGACATCAACTGGCCAACTTGGTAAAGATTTCAATGGAAACCGAAACCATGTAAATACTGCATCAGGGCTCGAAATTAGCGGTAGTCCCGCGTCCACAGACTACCAACTTTTCCCTGGGGCTACCAAAGTCCATGAAATGGTAGCCCACGCGGACTACCAAAGCCTGGGACATGAAATACTTGGCGTGCGATGTCCGTCACTTTGGGACGAGCCAAATGCAGTCAACATGCAGTTTCATTTGTTTGAAGAAATCATCCTTTCATCTGAGAAGAGTTTTTTTTTCTGGTGACTATTACAATTTTCACTGCTATATTGTTGTTTAACAAGATGCAGAGCGTTTGATACTAGAATGTTGAGTTGCTTTTCCGTGTATGTGCAGTCTTTGCATGCAAGTTCGGACTATGCTGTTGATCGCCAGTATACACGACGTACTTGTGTCAAGTTTTGGTGTTTTGATGCTGAAGTTTCACAAAACTGTCACTTCTGTATCCAGAGATTGTATTATCAGTTTGATTTGAAATAGTAATATAAAACACTGTGTCAGTTAAGCTTGGAAGTCGTGGCTGAGTTTCACTGTCTTTTATCTATGGTTGTTGATCAATATCAATGTATTACGGTCTGTATGGAGAGACTCGGGTGTAACACGGCATGCCAGTTCATAAAGATCATAAAAATATTTTTTCTTTGTTTTCCTTTACTCAAGTTACAAGCTCTTTGGATGTACAAGCCGATTTTGAAAGTGATAGAAAAAGTATAAAATGTACATACATTAAGTGTTCGTGACACATAACATGGGGTTTCTCGAGTGGAAGCCCCTACTTTTACTTCTATTTTGTGTTGCTGAACCGGGGCTTATACTCGGACGAGTACAGTATCCCTAAACTAAAATATTCATGGACTACCAGCCATCGTCACTGGGCTACCAACTTCAGAAAATGGTAGCCCAAGTGGACTACCAGGGTAAAAAGTTAATTTCGAGCCCTGTGCATGTCAACAAGAATTCATGCAAGAACTGAGAACTGAACACTGCCCTTTAAATTCACTGTGAAATGCATTGTATATGTATACCTTGACAAATCAAAACAAATTGTACAAGAGTTTATTAATTATTTGTTTAATTTTTGTGTATTTTTATTGTATACAGGGGAAGTTAGATGGTTACAAGAATATGGTTCAGGCAGGTGAAGAGTTGAACAAAGATCAACGCGACGCCATCGCCAAGTTTGATGAAGTTGTCAGTAATTTGGAGTTTGCCAAGGATCTGTTCAAACAGTTCCAGGTTATTCTTCAGGATGTAAGTACCTTATTCATATCAATTGTACTGTCTTGCAAAAATGTACTTGTCCTTTTATTTTGTTTCTTTTTTTTTAGTCCCCATGGACACCGTCGGGGGGACTTATAGGTTTGGTCATGTCCGTGCGTGTGTGCGTGCGTGCGTCCGTCCGTCCGTGCGTCCATCCGTCCGTTCACGCAGATATCTCAGAGATGCCTGGAGCGATTTCATTCAAACTTGGTACAAGGATTACTTCATATGTCATACAGATGCACGTCAATTTGTTTTTTGATACGATCCAATATGGCTGCCAGGCGGCCATTTTATTATGATTTTTCATGTACAGAGCCATAACTCAGACATGTTTCAACTGATTTTATTCAAAGCTGGTACAAGGACATTGACCAATGTCATAGATATGCACATCAATTTGTTTTGTGATACGATCCAATATGGCCGCCAGGCGGCCATTTTGTTACGATTTTTTCATGTACAGAGCCATAATTCAGGCATATCTCAACCGATTTTATTCAAACTTTATACAAGGACATTGACCTATGTCATACATATTCACGTCGATTTGTTTTGTGATAAGATTCAATATGGCCGCCAGGCGGCCATTTTATTACGATTTTTTCATGTACAGAGCCATTACTCAGACAAGTTTCAACTGATTATATTCAAAGTTGGTACAAGGACATTGACCAATGTCATAGATATGCACATCAATTTTTTTTGTGATACGATCCAATATGGCTGCTGTGCGGCCATTTTGTTACGATTTTTTCATGTACAGTGCCATAACTCAGGCATATCTCAACGGATTTTATTCAAACTTGTACAAGGACATTGACCTATGTCATACATATGCACATCGATTTGTTTTGTGATACGATCCAATATGGCCGACATGTGCAGTGTTTCATCTAGGCTGCGCGATTCCCCCTCTTTGGTGTGGTGCGCGCCGCCAAGTGTACGTAGAAGGGGCGACCCATCGCGCACTGCACTGAGCTGGCTGGAATGGCATATCAAATATCATGGGTGTCACACTTCGATGCTTTTGACCCATTATCGGCACCTGTTAATACTTTGGCAACAGGCATTGTATAGTGTAGCAAGAACATTTACATGAAAGGAACTAATTTTAGTTCGATTTTGATACTTTTTGTACTTTCCGTATGCTGATTTTGCATATGAAAGCATGTCAGCCCATTGAGATTACGTTCACAAAAGTTCATTGCCCTTGTCTCATTATCTCTGTACGATCGAGAACAGGAGACAAACTGAAGTTTTGTGCATAGTATGAATGTCCGTAACACTATGGAAATAATTCTGGTTGCAAAAATTGACTCGGAAATTTGACTTTACTTTTACAAAATGTTTTCAGTTCAGTGAATGGCATTGGCACTGTGACGGGATTGCATGCAATGAGAGTCACAAGCAAGCTGTAGTGTCAATGGGCCCGGTTTTTGAATTCAGTGAACAAACATGGACTTATTTTTCGGGCAAATACATTCTAAAATTAACTGTTGATGACAACCAACATTTCTGTTTGTTATTTTCCCACTGTAAAATGACTGACAAAAAGCAATTGGAGCGAATCTGACATCGAGAAACTCCACATTCAAAACACGGCAGACAGAGACCTCCTAAGTTGTTCGTTTTAAACTCTACTGAGTCTGCGCACAAGACTACAAGACCAGCTAGGTCACTAGAAAAATACAGCTAACTGGTTTGTATAGGGCAATCTTGATCCAAACTCTGCTGTGGTTAGGGATGATATAAGCACAGTAAAAACGTGACAAACAAATATATATTACAGTGTTCATTCTAGGACGAAAAACAAGGGCCACTTTGGGCCCCTACTCCTGTCCCAAGGGGGCCATTTTATAAATTGGGGGCCGTCATGATCACACATGTAAAACCCTTGAATTTTCTGCTGAAAATACCATAGTCTATCAAGTCAAGAAAAGGAGAATACTAGAGATCGGGCCACCTGTAACCAACGAAGCCTACAGCAAAGTTGTGCTCCGTATACGCAACAGGCCCAACAATGGCAGGAGCAAACTAACCGTTTGGTTTGATTCAATTGTTTACGTAACTTATGTGATGAATTATTGATGTCGGACTTTAACAACTGCACAAATTACTACGGACTGTGATTTTGACTGGAAACGATCATGATCAAAGCTTAGCGCACCGGTAGGATTTCTCCGAGTGGCCCCCGATTTGCACTGGTCGACAATTATCACACTGATAGTGATACAACACGAGAGTGTTAAACCCGTACGACCTACATAAAGTGATCGATACATCAACTTTTAAACATAACTTGTATGTATTAGCAATTGTATGTTTGCAAATTTACGATCATTGGTTCTGATCTGGCTACTCTGGAAACGAGATATGTCCGACCTAAACTGTGTTGCTCTTCAAAACGATCATACTGGCCGGCCAAGCATGAATGCTTTCCTTGCAGTGTTCAACGTTTCGCTGGTATGCACGATAGACGTTGCAAACGCTTCAATTTAAGGGACTGCCCGATCATCCTGGGTTCATCAACTATTATATAGTACTGGCTTTAAAAATCTGAGCGGCGACTAGCTTTTCACAATAACGCGGCGGCCGCGGCCGGAGCCGTTGTTTACATTCATCGATCGTACCACATGCGCACGGCTCCAATACACCATTGCCCCTACATCAGTCCTTTTTACCCAGCTTTCTATGTACCACCATATATGCCGTAGTGGGCAAAGGTCGAAGGGTAACTGAATCGTTTAACATGGCACACTATGACTGAGGTAATGACCTTCGGCGAGCTACGTAAATGTACTATGAACTAAGTAAACTCTGCGTGATCGACCGACCCATTCATAAAATGTTGCGCCCTTGGTGGCGCATCAAAGGTAGAAATGAGGGCCATTCGAGATTTTTTTGCGCAAATTGCGCAATGGCGCGTCCTAGAATTAACTCTGATTAATTTTTTCAGAAGATAGGAAAGCATTCCTTTATAACTACTAAAGATTTTTCTCTTGCTTTGTGTAAGTAACACAGTTCAGTTAAAAATGAAAAAATCCTTGAAGGTTCATGTACAGTGGAAATGGCTAGCTGTTAACAAACATACAGAATATTGTAGCATACAAATTACGCTACATTTTTTCCAGGAATATTAATGCTTACGAATATTAATGAGCCATCCGCCAATCTTCTAAGCTCTACATACATTCACAACAGAGATACTCAAATTTGTTGACTTTTGAAAAAATCTTCTAGAGGATAGTTTTTCCAGCCAGCAGCTTGGATTGTGTAAGCAAGTGATTTATGGTTTGTAGTATGTGTATTACAAGTGACATCACTGCAACATTAAAACTTATGTGTAAAGCCGTGATTATATGTTTTAGTTAAATCCCCCCTAAAATTTTAAAATCCCCTCAAAAATTCCTGCAGAGGGGGACCAGTCCCCCCCTGGTGTAGCATCCTAGATGAAACACTGCATGTGCCCATTTTATTACGATTTTTTAATGTCCTGACTACAACTCAGACATGTATCAAGCGAATTTATTCAAAAGTATTTTTATCACAGACCTAAAGAAGAGGACTCTATCCTCTCTGAGGACATGTAATCAAAGTACCCATTAACAAGTGGGGACTGTGTCATCAACGATGACTTTTTTTTTGATTTTAATTTGAATTTTAGGAGATGAATACTCTCAATTCAACAGAAAACAAAGTTTAGTTGAATGTTCTATACATACACAAGTACAATCCTGAACATAATTTTTATGCCTTAGACGAGCCCATAGTGTATATTGGTTATTGTGAATGCAAGACTCCGCAGGGTATTGTGCCCCTTAGCAAGGCACTGTACTCCTCATTACTGCATTGGGTAGTGTGTTATGGAACATCTGTACCTCATCCTGTTATTGGGTTAGCCTGTTGGATGAGCAGTAAATAGATAAAAAATAAAAAAGACTCTTTATAGAGGGATTTTCAGTTTGTACAAAACTCCTGAAAATGGAAATTAAAATATTCTGTCACCAGACTATGTAGGTCTAGATAAGTAAAGATTTCGGCTCTAGAATAGTAGTGTATGTGTTTGTTTTCGTAGTTGTTTGCTGCAAATGGTGCTGGTCAAAAATCTACTTTCTAGCACTGTTACTGAAAAGTCTTACTTTATTTTGTGGTACATTCAGTGGTATTTTACATCAATATATTTATAGACAAAAAAAGGCAAGATCATGTAGCCCTCCTCTGCAGTGAAGTAAAACCACGTATTTCAAGACCAAGTTAGTTGTACTGGTATATGGTTCTAGGAGTAAGCTGGTACTCAGAGGTCTGATATTATGAGAACAATGGTAATATTGTTGTCATGATTGTTTTTATCATGATGATGATGATGATGTTGATAATGTTGACAAAGATGATGATGATGATGATGATGATGATGATGGACAATGAAAATAACCTAATATGTTGGTGATGAACAAGGCTATTGATGATGTAGAAAAGTAATTATTTCTACCTGACAGAAGTGAAATACATGTACATGGGTTATACATGTATGCATTGCCGTGTTGTAAATGCATGTAAGAACATACAAGTTAAGTAAGTAAGCACTTAATAAATGGAAAAGTTGTGTCAGTATAGATTTGCTTAAGAATATTTTATTTTCTAATAAATTCAAAGACAAGGGAAAATCTGTGCAAAATGAAGTTTTGTACCAAAATCGCTCCATGACTATTTCGTTAATAATTGTATTTGTCAAGAACTTTTTTCTTAGGAGTTAGTCTAGTCTCTACCTAGTGTCAGCAGAATTAGCAAATCTTTGATTATTTACAACTGAATTCATTCCCCCAGGTGTCATTTATTGGCCAAAACTAACAAAATACAACATTAAATGCTTCAAAAATTTGAACAGAATCATTTCTATTATTACAGAAGGGTTCATACAGTTCTTTAATTTTCATTTCTCCTGGAAATTCCTGGAAATTCCTGGAATATGACGTACAGTCCTGGAAAATTGACAAGCCTTATAAATTTTGAAAATGTAAAAATGATTGTTCATAATATTGTAATGATATAAAAAGGACGCTGGGAAAGTAGTATTTTGGACCTAAAAAGTGTAATTGAAAATTGCTCAAAAAGCCCTTCAAAGTCCTTGAATTTTACTTGACCTTGCATGAAGTCAGTGTCTTGAAAAGCATAGTCCATACAAAGCTTGGCTGTAGAGATTAGTCTTCAAATAGTGTGCTATGTGTTTGGAAGATTTGTTTCTCATTCAGTATTTAAACCACAGCACTTTCCTGTGGTTCATAGAGGGGAGGACACTGACACCATAGACCAACCACCAGAATGGTATAACATGATTTGATTTACATCTTGACTCTATGACAGGGTTAAAGCAGCAGAAGAAAGTTGCAAAGCGTGAACAGCTGCATCGACAAGAACATGAACAGAAGAGATTGAAGTCTGTGCTGGAACTACAGGACATGCTGGAACAGCTTGGTTCTGAGAATGTCAGAAAAGACTTCACTGAGGGCAGTCATGGAGCCATCACACTCACGCAGGAGGAACTCAAATATATTGATGAGTTCTACAAGTTGGTTTTACCAAGCAGAGAGACTGAGGAAGGAGAAGAGAAGGACAGGTAAGATGCTACACAGTTCAGTGACCTTGACTCTCATTGACCTTGACTTGAATGCAACTTGTGTAATTGTATCAATTGTAACAGTGAAGGTCAGTGAGAAGTGAAATGAAATAAATCATCTCTTTATGTGGAGACAATATTTCTTTCATGTACATTTCTCACAGTGTGTGTGTTGAATTTAGTGTAATTCCTGTAACCTTTATGCAGCATCTGCTAAGTCAATATAAAGTGATATTGCACAACAACCCTGTTACTTACCTATCTGCCAAGTCAGTATAGAGTGATATATCACCAATCACCATCTGCCAAGTCAGTGTAAAGTGATATTGCACAATAACCCTGTTACTTACCCATCTGCCATGTCAGTATAAAGTGCAGGGAAAGACACTAAGGGTTGCCCGATTGCCCGGGGCAAGTGAAAGTCGCATTCGGGCAAGTGAAACAGCGATGCCACTTGCCCGAACGGACAAGTGAAAAATAATTACCTAGAAATCAAATCCATAAGATCGATTTTCTGATGTGGGAACATGGACTTAAACAACAAATAATAATCATTTTACTTCATTGTGAGAACTAGGATAAAGTTTTTCACAATATTGCATGATCATTTTCAATAAACAATACCATCGGTTAATTACCGTACGCTGGTTTAGCGTATGTCCACAAAGTTCCTTGCCCTCACAAAACAAGGTTATGGTGTCACATGTCTGTACGATCAAAAAGACATACAAAGTTTTTTTGTTTTGTATGAATGTTTACAACACTATAAAAATAAAATTAGGTAGCGAAAATTAGCACCAAAAAATAGTACTTTTACTAAAACATACTCTACAATGCAATGTTCAGTTCAGTGACTGGCATTCACGGGGGTCATTGTGGAAAGACTGCATGCAAAGATGACAGCATGCATGGTCACAAGCAAGCTTTGGTGTCAACGGGTCCAGTCTTTGAATTTTCAATGAACACTGACTTATTTCTCAGGTCAATGAGCCAAAAGTTACTTGTCCGTGGCAACCAACCTCTCTGTTTGTGAATTTTCCCATTCTAAAATGACTGTCAAAAAGCGATCGGACCGAATTTCACATCGAGAAATTCAGCATGCATCACATCGTGAACTCGCTGACACCCTCAGTTGTTGATTAAAAGTTTACTTAATCTGCATATGAGCATTAAAAAGAGACCTAGGTCATCAGAAAAACATGTATAGTGCAATGTAATGAAAACTTCATGGTGCCATGCTGATGAGGGATGATATAGGCAGTGTAAAACATGACAAAGAAGTACATTATTTTTCAGAAGCTTCAAAACATTCCTTTATAACTTCTAAAGATTTTTTCTTTCTGTATAGTTCAGTTAAGACTGAAAAAATACCTTGAAGGTACAGTGGAAGTGGCTGTTATTATTTGTACATTATTATAGCCCTGAGAAAGTAAACATACAAGCATTTAAATTTTTTTCATGAATATTAATGAAGATGAATATTAATGAGCTGTCCAGCACTCTTGGAAGTCTGGAGAGAATAGTGAGAGAGTGACTGACATTTTTCACTAGTGATCATGAAGTTTGATGAATAACATGATAAAGGTTGCAAATAAAGTGTGTGAAATAAAAAATCAATGATTTTGCTTTCGAACCACATAATTTTACTGGGCAAGTGGTTTTCCAATTCGGGCAAGGGAACTTAACCCCCCCACTTGCCCGAAGGGCAAGTGGATAAAAAAATAAGTGTCTTTCCCTTAAGTGATATTGCACCAAAACCCTGCTACTTACCCATTTGCCAAGTCTGTATAAAGTGATATTGCACCAAATCCTGCTACTTACCCATCTGCCAAGTCAGTATAAAGTGATATTGCACCAAAACCCTACTACTTACCCATCTGCCTAGTCAGTATAAAGTGATATTGCACCAAAACCCTACTACTTACCCATCTGCCAAGTCAGTGTAAAGTGATATTGCACAACAACCCTGTTACTAACCCATATGCCATGTCAGTATAAAGTGATATTGCACCAAAACCCTGCTACACTTACCCATCTGCCAAGTCAGTATAAAGTGATATTGCATAACAACCCTGTTACTTACCCATCTGCCAAGTCAGTATAAAGTGATATTGCACCAAAACCCACTCATATTTCCACCTACTTGGTATGTTATATCCATGTCATACAGTAAAAATTGTGTTTACAGTATTTCTGTTTTCAAGGGCTTTCTCATTTTCAAGTCTTTGTTAAAATGCAACATAGGGAACATGTTATATCTAACTGCTTTTAACCAAGTTGACTTTGTGGTGGTGACTTGTCAAATTGACAGGATAAGGGTTCAAGTTGTGACTGGGCTAGTGGAAGTCCAATGTGATTTGGTGTTCTACAGCTATCACTGATAATTTTATTTCAATGTTTTATTTCAAAAGTTCAGCATTAACAGGGCCTGACACCCCCCCCCCCCCCTTTTATTCATCATCAACCCACAATTTCCAGTGTTTATTTGGTATCAAAATATATAAACTTGTAGTAATACCTTTGTGAATTATTGTAATATTTTTAGATTGTATCTTATCTTAGCATGGACAAGGTTCAATTCCATACAACTTGACTATATGAAAACAGATTAGCACAACATTAATTATTAAATAATTTTTCTGCCTATTTCGAGGTCAATATAGTAACCTTTAAGTGTTACGTGGTTTTCAATTTGAAGAGCTAATTTGTACTTTCAGAAGAAAGCAATTACAGAGAGAATTTGTGACCAAATCCCCTGTGCCTCCAGACAGTCTTTTCACAACAGGTCTTTGCTTCTAGTGTGTGTATGTAGTATGTGCAACTTATTCATACGTAGTCTTCATAGTGCTTTGCTTCAGCAGGTTTTTTTTGTGAATTCACAACACCTTATAAAATCCTCAATCCTTGTTTGTGAATTCACAACACCTTATAAAATCCTCAATCCTTGCCATAATTTACTGAGTATTTGTGTACTAGGATAGCGTTAATGAGTCTTTGATGTTGGCTTTTTTTCCAGTTTCTCTGAGAAACAGAGCAGTGCCAGTGAACATCTTATCAGCTTCTTAGATGCCAAGCCAAAGGATGTCTGCGGAACAACTTGTATCCTTAAAAATCCAGGGAAATATATAAATGATGGGGCAGGGTTAATCGGGGATTATGAATATGTAAAATCTAGTAAAGAGGTCTGAAGTTTACTTCTGTGTCATTGTTCTTGGGGTGGGGGTTGGTCTCATATTTTAGTAAAATGGTCTGAAATGTTCTTTAATTTCATTGGTGTTACTTTGGCTTACAGCAAGACCAGTTTTGATAACTTAAAGTCTTTGGCTCGTTAAACAACTTTGTTGTGCTGTTTTCTCATCATATATGTATGGATTATTGCCAAATGGTGCTGGAGATAATACATGTTATGTTTGATTGTATGTTAGTCTGTCATAAATGGAAGTTATGTCTCATCAGCATGTATGAAAACCTAGTGTTTCCTTAATAAATCTAACAGACAAGGGTCTGAAGGACATTTTTGACCGTGTCATGGCTTGTGGTTACTTGGAAAACATCCCTTCCCATTCTGAGAACGGTGAAACAGAAGCTGAACCAGAAGAAGGTCAGTATTTGATTAAGATGTATAGGAATACATAAATGGATATTGTATTTGAATGGGTAATACTATGTATTTCAGCACATCATTCGGAAGGATAAGGAAATGTGTATTTTTACAGAACAAAAATAACCGTTTTCCTGCCAGACTGTATCACTTCCCCCATCTGTCAAGTCAGTAAAAAGTGGTATTGAGCCAAAACCATATGCAGTGTTCTTCATGGCCTGTAAAAACTGAGGGATGGCCAATCTACATGAAAATATATAATTTGCATATAATGTTCTGAAAATGTATTATTTTGTACATTTATTAACATATGATTAGATTGCTCACAAACTGGGTGTGCCACCCCTAACATCACCCCTGTGGAGGACCCTGCGTATGTATTTTCACCCACTTAGCTTGGTGTGTTTCAGCACTTATGGTCTGCAAAAATCATGTTCACAGTAGCTCTGTGTTCAAGGGCCTTCAAATGTTCATTGTTTTATTGCAATGCAACATATGGGACACATTATTCTTCACTGGTTTTAACGAACTTGACCTGATGGTGACACATGAACTTGACAGGATAAGGGATAATGAAAATATCATCAAAGTTTACAGTTATTTGCCCTTTAAATATAAATTACTGATTTATTTTCAGAAGTTGAAGAAACCAAGGAAACTGAGGAGTATGTTGTTGTGGAATCTGATGAGGTACCGCCAGCTGATGCTCCAGAGGTGTGTACATGTACTGATACTATCAGTGCTTTCTTTGATGTCGATGTCTTTGTACTGATACTATCAGTGCGTTCTTTGATGTCGATGTCTTTGTACTGATACTATCAGTGCTTTCTTTGATGTCTATGTCTTTGTACTGATACTATCAGTGCTTTCTTTGATGTCTATGTCTTTGTACTGATACTATCAGTGCTTTCTTTGATGTCTATGTCTTTGTACTGATACTATCAGTGCTTTCTTTGATGTCTATGTCTTTGTACTGATACTATCAGTGCTTTCTTTGATGTCTATGTCTTTGTTCTGATACTATCAGTGCTTTCTTTGATGTCTATGTCTTTGTACTGATACTATCAGTGCTTTCTTTGATGTCTATGTCTTTGTACTGATACTATCAGTGCTTTCTTTGATGTCTATGTCTTTGTACTGATACTATCAGTGCTTTCTTTGATGTCTATGTCTTTGTACTGATACTATCAGTGCTTTCTTTGATGTCTATGTCTTTTTACTGATACTATCAGTGCTTTCTTTGATGTCTATGTCTTTGTACTGATACTATCAGTGCTTTCTTTGATGTCTGTGTCTTTGTACTGATACTATCAGTGCTTTCTTTGATGTCTATGTCTTTGTACTGATACTATCAGTGCTTTCTTTGATGTCTATGTCTTTGTACTGATACTATCAGTGCTTTCTTTGATGTCTATGTCTTTGTCAATCTATCACTGTAATACTAGTGATGACAATGTCAGCTGTAGACACAGGCTATAATAGCATATCTAACTTTGACTTAATATACATGACAGTCTGCTGAACTTTTGACAGACAGAAAAAAAACATTCAACAAAATTCAACTGGGTGAAAGGGGGATGAAGTTATGATACAGTGGTATAAACATGAAATGCAATTTCTCGTTTGACCTGATTACTGGAGAGCCATTTGTTTAATTACCCGATTTTTTTTTTTTTGGGGGGGGGGGGGGGGAACACAGATGGTTTAAGAAATTGTTGCATCAGACAGACAGAGTGGTACTGGTATGAAAGCTGTATAGTTACAAAAATATCAATTTATTATTTCAGAGAACAATTCATCATTAAACCAATTTTATCTGTCCGGTCACTAAATACTCCAAATGCACAGCCTGGCTTGCTTGTTCTGCTATGTTATCTCAATTGTGATTGTCTGTGACATTGCCAACCAGTTTATTGTGTTGGGTTTGTAAAGTCCTGATTGTTCACTAGACTCTCTCATGGCCCCTTGGTTGGCCACCGGCTAATCTGTTATCTACACTGATGTGCTCTCAATGAGCAGGCTAAGCAAACCCATGGTAAACACACATCCTTGCTATACCAGCTTTCTGTACCAGGTACTCTATGTTCAAAGTCAGAGCAGGAGAGTATTAAACAGCATAGCCAATTAAGAGTGTCTGTTTACCTGAGTGTTCAGTTCCCTGTTTGGTACTGTGAATGCCAAAGTAATGAAAATGAAAACATCTTCCTGGAGTGTGTTTGTGATGGGGAAAATAGCACAGACATGGCCATAATCGAATGATTCTTGAGTTGTTTTTAAAAGCTAACATTTACGATGAATTTATTGTTTAGATTACATCATCTTTACCACCTGCTGAGTTACCACCATCCACCACTGAAGAACCCACACTGCTAACATCAAGCAACGGCCCTCTCATGTCTGAGTCCATCCTACCAACCCACAAACCCCAAAGAGACGTCAATGAAGTGTTAGCCGCTGTCCAGGGAGACTTCAACTTTATGCAGGAATCTATGATTGATTTTCAGTGTAAGTTTGAACTGTAAGAAATCTAAATGTTCTCTGTGTATTGGCAGTGTATATAGGCAATGCTTTGTTTGTGTCTGTACAGACATCGTCATTTGGTTTGACATTGATGTGACAGTACTTCATCACATCCTTACAGTGGTTTGTAGGATTCCTTCGATTTGAAGTTGTCTAAATAACTGAAAATTTTATGTTGTCGTTAATTATAGTTTCTTTCTGTTGCAGCACCACACATGGACCCTGCAGTTGTAGCCGTAGCAACATCACAACCACTACTACCACCACAGCAGAGCACACAGACAGCAATACCACAGTCATCTCAAGGTGAGTTCAAAGTTCAAAGGGGAAATAAGGTCAAGAAGAACTTACCCAAGTGATTTGTTATCCAATATTAAACATATGCTGTACCGTAACTATTAACGTAACTGATAGAGTTGAAGTCACTTATATCCCCACAGACACCGTCCGGGGGGACTTATAGGTTTGGTCATGTCCGTGCGTGCGTGTGTGCGTGCGTGCGTGCGTCCGTGCGTGCGTCCGTCCGTCCGTTCACGCAGATATCTCAGAGATGCCCAGGTCAATTTCTTTCAAACTTTGCACAAGGATAGTACCCTACCCCATACAGATGCACGTCGATTTGTTTCACAATGCGATCAAATTTGGCCGTGTTAGAGGACTTTTTAGTTTTCACCTCCATAGACTCCCATGTATAAGGCAGTCTCCATAGACTCCCATGTATAAGGCAGTCCATAGACTCCCATGTATAAGGCCAAGAAAAATAAAAATTTAGTTTCTCATTGTATTCATATTGCAAAAAGGATGCAGTGACACAGTTTTTAGTCCCCACGGATGAAGTCCAGGGGGCTTATAGATTGGGTCATGTCCGTCCATGACACCCAGTCTCATTAATTATGTGCATATCTAATTTTGAGCGAGCCAATAGAGCTAGAGGTCTGATTTTTGGTATATAGGGATAACTTAGCAATACTATTTTTTTGACAAAATGTCACGTGACCTCGGTGACCTTTGACCTCAAATATACATATTTGTCCATAACTCAGTAACCACAAGTGCTACACCCTATGACGCCACATATTGTACCTCATTAATTATGTGCATATCTAATTTTGAGCGAGCCAATAGAGCTAGAGGTCTGATTTTTGGTATATGGGGATAACTTAGCAATACAATTATTTTGACAAAATGTCACATGACCTCGATGACCTTTGACCTCAAATATACATGTTTGTCCATAACTCAGTAACCACAAGTGGTACACCCTTCATATATGGTATGATGGGAGACCTTATGATGCTTCATACTGTACCTCATTAATTATGCGTATATCTAATTCTGAGCAAACCCATAAAGCTGGATGTCTGTCATACATATGCACATAGATTTGTTATGTGATACGATCCAATAAGGCCGCCATGTGGCCATTTTATTACGATTTTTTCAGTGTCCTGAACTACAGCTCAGACATGTATCAAGCGAATTTATTCAAAAGTATTTTTATCACAGACCTAATGAAGAGGACTCTATCCTCTCTGAGGACCTGTAATCAAAGTACTACCCATTAACAAGTGGGGACTGTGTCATCAACAATGTCTTGTTCACTAAATTTTCAGATATCCATGTACAATACAAAGGGGTACATCAGCCATATTTACTCAATGAAGCACTTGTAGCTGCACCATACAATACAATATTACTGACCATGCAATATTAGTGGCGCACATGTTTTTTGTGGCTTAACAAGTCAAAAACTGATTGGCTTTTGTAAATTTAAGTGACCAAATTCCTTTGAAGGTACCTGCTGTCAAATTTCTTTCCCAAAATATGTTGACAGATCCACCAGGTAGATGGAGTTGACCTTCATCTAGAATGTGGTAAACACGTTTCACTGGTGTCACCTGTATACCATTGAAGAGTAGAGAGTAGATTTGTCTTGAATAGTTTGAAGTTGTAATAAAACACAATGTCTCTCTCAAGCCACTATGATAACATTCATGTACATGATGGTTCATCAGTAGTCAGTATTGTTAACCCAGTAGCCATGTATTCTTACATACATGAGTATGTATACTGTATTTTCATAAGCTGTCTGTCAAACAATGCAGTTGAAAATAGTAAGGGGGAATGTGATGACATGAATCTGCTAACAAACCACACTGCAATTGTAAAGCTTTCTTATAGTATTCGTCTGGAGTTAGTACCATCAGTTGAAATTTTGCGTTAAAGTGTTTCATATGTTGCTTTCTTTACAGACCCTTCAACACATTCAACACTTGAACAGTTGTCACATCACACACCACTAGACCAGCTGACGCAGCAAACGAC
This sequence comes from Ptychodera flava, assembly GCF_041260155.1. Lineage (NCBI taxonomy): Eukaryota > Metazoa > Hemichordata > Enteropneusta > Ptychoderidae > Ptychodera > Ptychodera flava. The sequence continues at coordinate 3,543,141 of NC_091928.1, forward strand.
CAGCGCCCTGGAATCAGTCATGAGATCCTCAAATTTACCAAGCCAGACTCTCACACAGGAACAATACTCAAGCTCCACAACAGACCAGAGCTCATCGCAGCAACATTCAAACTTAGGCGCAAGTCCAAGCCTCTCCACACCGTCAATGCTAGCACAACAGTCATTAGTTCCAGCACAGACAGTCCCCCTCAGTAGTACAGATAGCCAAACAATGTCAGCAGCTCACATGTCACAAACACTGCCCCCACAGTCCATGACAGGTTAGTTCCTTTGTTTATAAATACTGCCTGATAGTTAGTTAATTAATGACAGGCTATTTATGTAATGTTGATATAAATGAACACAATAAAGACAGCAGCCCATTCAAAACTAAGAACAGCTTTGCTAGCTGTGTTTCAGTTTAACCTTCAGATAAGAATGTATGTATGTGCCGGGCCTTGTCTGTCTTGAACTGTTTTATCATCAGCGAACAGAAGCATGCTTCTGTGAATATTCTGTGAAATGTGATGCTTTCAAAGCTATTGTATTCATATGCAGTGATTCCAAATGAAATATTAATATAAAAGAAAGTTCCTGTCAAGAAACTGGTGTTTTGCATGCGATATGTTTATCCAGCTGGAGTTGAGAACACATACTGAATACAGTGTGTAAAGTTACTGACCAGCTTGCTGTTTTGTTTTGCAGCTCCCAGTCAGTTAAGTGAATCAAATCAACTCCAAGACTCCTTGTCATCACAGTTATCATCAGTTCAAAACCCTTCAAGTATGAGTTCCACAGTCTCTGATCCAACTCAGAGCATGACACTCTCTCATGAACAGTCGCAACCACCCCAGGAACAAAGTCAGCCAGCGCCGGCAAAACCAGCCAAATCAACGTCAACGCACCGCCATTTCAGTCTATGAACTACATGAGACAGCAGCAACAGCAGAGCTACATGCAACAGACGCCACAGGCACAGATTGTGACATCACAGCAACTTGAATTCACAGATCAAAGCATGCAACAGTCAGAAACTCAGTATTACTCCCAGCCACCAACACTGCAAGACACACAGTCTGCACATGAAGCACAAATGTCAGTACAGTCAGCTGAACCGCATGGTAAGGACAATGCTAATTATTTGATCTTTTCTAGGTCAGTGTCCTTGTAGGGTCCATGTGAAATGAGTGTTTCTGCTCAACACACAGTGTTCAATACTGTCTTCTGTCAGGGTTAAATTGCATTGTGAAATGATTAGAATATTTCACTGTGACATGTAGGGTTTTGACCATACCATGGTTGTGGGTAATCGCAGCCTCTCTCAGGTTACTGGTGTAAAATCCTCTTACATGTCAAGTATTTGGGATATAATTCATTACTTTATTGAAACACCCCAAGCATGGGTAATAGGTGCTTGTTCATATTACCAGAGTGCTTTATGCAAGTTTTTCTGTATACCTTTCCCCCCCATTTCCCTGTCTAGAGGTCCAACTTTACCATAGAAAACAATGGAATTGGTTAAAACCACAGTGATGAAAGGGTCAAAAGAAAGCTATATATTACAGTGTCTGTGTAAAACGTCCATGTAGGATATGCATTGTAGGCAGCGCATGTCGCAATTCTTAATTTTCTTGGCTGTATATTAGGAATTGTAAAAACTGACACTCAGTCTTTGTTAGAAATCTGCCTGTCTTTGTGGATAGTAAGATTTGATCTGTGTGTCCACATGATTCATGAATTATCAACATCTTTCTGAATGTGTTGAAAATGCAAGTGTTATTGAAATGAGTTGTCTCAAACGTGAAGACCATTCCTGTGTAATTTAGGGTAGTGTCTTACAACTGTTTGTCTATCATAACACTGAACCATAGAATATTTGCACGCTCTGAAATCCTGTCACAGTTTAAGTCATGATGTGAAGATACCAGAGATTGACAGTAATTTTGTCTCCATTAACAGCTCCAGGAAGTTACCCACACCAACATCCAGGCATGGGTCAGCCTGGTGGATATCAAAGACCAACGTCGGCAGGTCGTGGAAATGGACGTGGTGGCCGTGGTTCACGTGGCGCCGGAGGAAGCACATACCGTGGCAGCAGTCGTCCTCCATTTAACACACGTAATGGTCGGTTTCCATCACCATCATATAGGGGTGAGATTGTATCGTATATTGTGACATGTGCCATCTAGTGGTTTGGGTGCTACTTTGGGTATTTTCACTGTCATTTGTGTTGTGAAGTATGTTTTTGTCTCACTTCTTGGTGTATTTTACACTCCAAATGCTTGAAATTCCAGTGTTGATCTTATCCACATGACTATCACTAAAATCACATGGCACTTGACAGTAGGTAGTATTTTGGAGGGAAGAAGGAATATGCTATGGTTGATGTCGTTACACTGCTTAATGTCTATCAAATTAGCTGGTATATAACTTATCAGCACAGCCTGTACAACTACAGATGTATCATCATTCATGACAAAAGTCTATTGACTTGAATGATGAACAATATGGAAATAGGCATTTTGATGTTATTAAGGACTAAAACTATGAATAGTTGGTATTTGGAACAAAAAGTACTAAAAAAGTGATCAGAAGTTACTACTATGTATATTTATTGCACTTTGGGTCCAAGGTAGTAAATATTTTAATGATGAGCTGCATTGACAGCTAGGGTGTGTTCTGTTTCACAGGAAATCATTGCCTAAATATTAATACATGATAACATGGCTAATCTACTGTACTTGCAATTCCTGCTAAGTTTTCACAAGGTGCAGAACATACCACATACAGTGGTCAAATCTGGTGAAAGCACTGTCCATAGAAAATCAGAGAACCAGTTTCAGTGATTTTCAAACAAAGTGACAAATGATAATGTCATCTAAAGTACTTGATTTGTCTGTATTACAGGAGGATATTCCTATCACCAACCCAGAGATTATCAATCCAACTATGTGCCACAGGACAGAGGCCAGTATGGAGCAGGGGCATTCTCGCAGAGTGGTTACAAAAGAGGCGGTGGTAGTGGAGCGCCCCCACGTGGTGGAGTACCAAGAGGTGAGTCACTCTTGCTGTTTTGTATTGGTTGCATGTAAAATTGTATCTCCTCCACTTTAGGGGGACACATTTCCCACTCTGTGCTGGCAAAGCCACTAGTATCTCATCCAACGCTCAGTGTATCAGCAGATTAACATGAAGTTTTGCTATTATTTATGGACTAACACTTTTGAATTGTCTGTCATTAAATCATATTTTTTGTGAGTGTCTTTTGATGCATTCCATATTTGATTTATTTGAAGTGTAAATGAATAATTTTTGGGTCGGATGTGATATTGAATCCAATTTTTTCCTCTGCAGGTCGCGGAACTGCTCCCCGTGGTGGAAACAACAGAGGGCGTGGTGGATTTGCCAAGCCAAACCAAACACCTGTAACTGCTTGAAAAGGACCGTATCAAGCAAGCATGAATATATTCCAATGACAACTTATGCAATGAATCTTGACCATGGAAAAATGAATATGGAAAAGTTACAAAGTGCAATCAATGGACCTCTGTCTGTCAATCAGTGATTTCAGACAAGTTTACCCTCTTGCTGGAGTGGATTGTTCCATTTTGAACAGTTGGGATATTCCATTAACTATAAAAAGGGGGTTTGTTTTGGAGAGGTGGACTGAAATTCCAGAAGGCATGGTGTTTCATACCAGCATTGAGTAGACAAAGTAACATTATTTGCACTGATAAGTGTGGATATTTTCCTGCATGTAGCAGACTTTAACAGAGAGAGCTAAAAATGACCTGTGTTTGTGAAAGTTATCTTTCCTGTTAACTCTTTCATGCTTACCTCTGCCTATTATATCACTACAGCCCTTCAAATAAAATTTCATTTCATGATATTAAATTGCCATCATTTCTACTTGATTGGTATTCCCTCTACTTAAAGCTTTTTTCATTGTTACAAGGGTGCACTCATAGCAACATTGTATTATAGTGCTTACAGAATATTCATGTGGCAATTTGTAATTCCTCAGTTATTGCTCCACAGATGTGACACAGTGAGAGGAGAGACAAGTGAATTACCAGTGCCCCTTAACTTATTACATTGTCAGCCAATCTCGTTTTCAAGAAAAAATTCACTGAACAATGAAAACAAGCCAAGGATTTGATGGTGAATGTCATAGTGATTTTCATAAAACTGCTTCTTTTTAGGACTTGATGTTTATCAATTAGATCAAGATTGAATTAGTTCAAGATTGGCCTAATTACATGATATCATGTTTCCTGTTTATTTCCACCATTGGTGTAAACAAAAAATCATTTTATTTGATGGGCTGTATGTTTTGTGATGGCATTGTCCTCTAAAACTTCTTGATAGTATAACAACTTTCCAACTCTCTCTGGATGTATGAATACTTCTTTTATACTTGCACTCAGTGTACCTTGCACCTATATCCCACACTGTTTTAGAATTGTCCAAGGGGTAACAAATGAAATCGGACAATTCCAATTCAGGGAGTGGGGGAACTTTACTGACATCAGGACCAAAGTGCAAGATGTGTGTACAAAACCTTGTATTATGCAAAAAACCATGTACAGTAGAGAAACAATTGGTGTCCAGATACCCTCTACTCCAATAGCTAAGAGTTTATGGGATAATGTTATCTTATATTTAATTGCCCTCTTTACTCATGCACATTCATTGGGTAATATAAAATGAACAATGTGCTGTAGATTTTTTTTGCAAATTTGATTTTTGTCTCTATTTTTATAATTATTCTCATTGTTGTATTTTCTTTTTCCAAATTGAAGACAAAATGTGTTTAGATAGGAAAGTATAGATTTAATCTAGCATTGCTATCAAAGGCTGAGTTTGCAATACTGCTAAAGACACATTCTAACCTGTGCCTTCAATGTGCACCAGGTTTATTTAACTGTTACGGCTTTACCACTAGATAAAAATTGAGTGACGGTATATAAAGACATTTTCTTTTCTACCTAAACAGCATTCAGTGCCATTAGGAAACCTACTACATCTGTCTGCTAGTCCATCATCAATCATTAACATTCATAGATATGAACACTAGGTGTGATAGAACAAACACTATGTGATCTGAAAGGACATTTTTAACCACAATTCATTGGCTGTATGAGCAATTTGACCTACTTCATTAGGGCATTTGTTTTATGAAATAACATGTTTTTAAATGACAACATAAAGTGGATGTGCAGTAGTGGAAGTTCTAGAATTGTAGATATCAGTCTTGTGTTTACATTTGCAAAACAACTCAAGAAACATTTGATGCACAATGTAAAACTGAGACATAACATACCAGGTGCTATGTACAGCCAACAACTGTGTGATATCTTCCATATGCAGCTTTAACAAGACAGTTGTCATATGGTATACTTAGTGTAGACTAGTGAAGAACAGATCAAAGATGGACAATAACAGTGAATTAATACACCTTGCATGTAAAACAGCTACTTGAATTATTTATGGGCTAGATTGTTTTCAAATCAAGCTGCACTTCAAAGATAACCTTGTATTCCTTGCTGTTTAATTGATTTGCTTTCAGTGTTAATTTTTGTGACAAGCACCCATTCTCTGTTAATTTGTACCCGTTATTGGTCAAAGGGTAGGGCTTTAATATGAAAAAATAATCTCAGATTATACCAGAGCAATACTACAACACACATGTGTTACTTTAGACTTGTACAGTGACAGAAAAAACTACAAACTGATGAGCAACAAGAGATGGGCATGGCTGTGTAGATTTGAGTGTTCCTTTTAAAGATATAGCCATTTTCTCTGAAATCTGTGTCATTGCATGCAATAGAGTCAAATGCTTGTGACAAGAAAGCAGCAGACCTTTTATATTTCAATGTCAGTGTTATTGTCTCTTGGATACCTCGCTTGGCCTTTGACTCACTTTCTCTCACCCAAGAGAATTTGCTGTAGAAACTTGGAATGATCTTAGTGTAAGGCAAAGGGGTGGGTAGTGGGAGAGGTAGTCCCTCATTTGTGTGTAGCTGAGTAGATATGAAAAGCCAGTCTGGAGTTTTGTGCCATGTGAGGTATCTTGAGTAGAAAGAGCAGTGAATACTTGGCAAATAGAATAGCTTCGCTTTATGGACTACCACTATGGACTACCACTATGTTGACATTTTTTGTAAACTATCGCCTCAATGTTAACCATTGGCAGTGTGCTGTGTGGACTAGATACCAACTGATTTTTTTTCTCTTCACCTAATTTTGTTTTCCCAGTGTGCAAAAAGTACCCTATTATGTGAAAAGCATTACGGTTTTGAAGCAGCAACTGGCTATCTTGTGAATTGTCAACACTGTTAACAAAATAGCCAGGCTTCAAGACATACCCCTTGGAGTTCAGAATTTATTTTGTAAAATGCAAACTTCAAAAAAAGAGCAAAGACACGATTGGAAAGTTTACAGTGGTAGTTTTAACTGTTTGATCTGATTTGCTGTGAGCTATTAACATCAGATGCTGAGCTATCTGAATGATCAAATCACTTTTTGTAACTGTAAACTTCAAAGGCAAAAAAACATACAAAAAGACAAAAAAAAACACTAACAAGATCTTAAATTGAAAAAACCAAATCTATGTTCCATCTAGATTTGTGAAGGAAAAAAGCTTAAAGATATCGAACAGGTTTAGAGTGTATTTCGACGAAGCAGAATTGGGTAATAGGGGTATATGTGATGCCCCTTTGAATGATGAATGGGTTGATCAGTGGGGGAGGGGTGGGTTGGGGGGAGGTAGTTACATAATCTATTCTATGTATTTAGGGAAGTAGTTACGTCTCTGTGAAATGGACATTAATATAAATTAGAAGTGATGATGTGTTTAAATCAGAGATAACGTTGCTTGGTACTACAAACTGATGTTATGTGAAGAAGAAAATAAAAAATTACTGTACTTGATATAGCAAACTATTGCTGTCATGACATTGTGATTCAGTCTTGACATGTAAATCATTCCTTTATCCAACCCTGTTTGTGATATAAGCTGAACCGGTTTGAAAGAAGATGGGTGATCGCACCTGATTTCTAGGGGTGGCTCATCTGCCTTCCTTCTTTGTATACATTTCCATTAAAAGTTTTTGCCACCTTTACATAGATGTGTGTGTATTGTGTTGAGCCTGCAGTCTAAAAAGTTCATGGAGGAGAGACGAGAAAATAAAACTGTCTGCAGGTTGTTTTTGTACCTTCTTCAAGAGAACATTGACAACAATGGGCATATTCTAATAAATAATAAACTGCGGTATGCTTTCTGTTTTACTTAATGGGAAAACTGGAAACTTGAGTATCATGTAGCTCAATTTGTCTGTATATTAGCAGTCCTATCTCAACTCAAGCTGATCAGTTACTGTGATAGCGCCTGAAAAAGGGGCTGTCATTTTTTTTCCATGTTCAACCACTTCTAGTCTTCCTCTGGTTTGTAGGTTATCCATGTGTTCTCATAACACAGTTTAGTGCACAAATAATTGTATTTTTTCTGTTTTGATGATAGTGTTATTTTCTTAATTTTGTATGCTTTTTCTTGACATCAAAATTGTATTTATATTTGAATTTAGTGTGTTAAACCACTGTTCTAGAAAACCTTCACTTTTGTTAATCATTCATTTTTCAAGTTAATTTCATGAAAAGTTACTTTCGTGAATCATTTTCATAAAAAAAGGAGAAATATTAACAAATCGAGGCTATTATGGCAGAAATAAGCCAAACGTTGTAGTCAAACTCTAGGGCAAGAACTGATGATTACTGTGTCTTGTAAATTAAACGGAAAACCTTCAGATTCATCGTATTCAAAAGACTCCGTGTCCTTCTTTTGGTAGCCTGTCTCTAGAGGGCGCCGTGTTAAGTTTCCCATCTCAATCGTGCTAAAGTATTGGCATGGCACTTGCGTTCGAAGGGTACTGTCTGTTCAGGTTCCGGAATAGTATATACACGATGACGTGTGAACTTTAGCGTCGAGTGAGTATATGATGTTCAAGCAGTGACAAGTTACAGTATGTCTGTAGACCTGATGTCACGTGATGTCTAAGGAAGGTCATTTTTATTTCAAGGTTATCGCGTACTCAACGTTTGTGGAGAGACCCTAAGCCACCATTCTGACTCTTCAATGAAATTAGCAAGTGGAAACTCCGTCTCGAGATAAACTGAAACAAACGGCTACGTTTGCATTCTGGGACCAGTTGCGCGTTTAGTATTGTCTCACGTAACGGGGAAGGGTGACGAAGTCGGAAACTGGGTGTAGGGGTACCCCAGACAAAACTACAAAGCACAAACTCGACAGATTTTAGTTGATAGGGCGGGGCCTAGGAGAGGGGTTGTGAAAACTATATTTTTGCCAACTACATGTCAAACTTCTACATTTTCTGTAAAACGGTAGGTTTTAAGTTGTGCTTGAGTAAGAAAACAGGGGCCAAAACTTCACGTTTACCTTCCAGATATGTGTACCTAATTTTCCTCAGTAAAGTCTACATTAGGCGAAATAGCGCACAGGAGTAGGTAATATATGCGGACATGTAAAAGGTGCTCAATCTTCATAGGCCTAATGACCAACTCCTCTGTCATACTAAACGGATAAATGTCATTCCAAGGGGTTTTGCCAGTGATTAACCACACTGGCAGCGTGATTATGGCTTAGGCCTACATGTCATGTAAAAACTATTTCATCTGCAGAAACCGGTCACTTGTTTGCCAAAATGTCTATTATTATTAAGGTGTTTAGCGCCTCGAAAGTGAAAGACTTAAACTTTTGCTCAAACTTTCCTTGAATCTTTTAACCATTCTCTTTCAAAATCAAAAATAAACATTAAGGGTCACCGTGCAAATTTTGGTACTAGGGAAACAACTAACTCAAGATTTACCGATATTTAAAATTCAAAATGGCCGCCATCCCTATGTTAACTCCATGGAGAAAAATGAAATTTTCGAATTTCGAAAAACTAAGACGGTGAAAAATTTTCTCTCACCAAGAGCTTTAAAATGATCCCCTACAAGTGGTATATCAGAAAAGAATTGTAAAAGTTTGAGAGTCTGAATATATGTCCCCGAGGTGCGTTCTACCTTAAGCATATGTTGCCACGACAACATCAGGAATAAGTGAAAACGGCCCTCATTTTTATTTCTAATATTTAGCTCATAAATATACCCTATATGGGTATAATCTGCATTATTATTGCTTAAATTGTGTATTCAGGTCTGGACTAGAATACATTTATCAACAATAACAATGGCCATTTCACATATACAGGCTGTGTTGGCAAGCAGGACACCGGGCATTGGTCATGATGATCGGATTACAGTAAAATTCTGTGTTTATACATTGAAACAGAGTATTGAAAAATTAGTCAAAAGTTACAGCTAATGTTCCTTTAAACTAATGATACTGCAGTATTCCTATACGATGGAGCCTGTTCGACTTCATCGGACAAGACGCCTGGAAAAGTACATGACATTGTTTTAATCTATTTCCAAAACTAACATCGAGATAAAATAGACATATCGGAGATGCATTGTTTGATCTAGGCAATCATTTGATTGGCCGACTTCTTGTCATGGACGGTTAAGGCTGCATTCACGAACACCTGGGGCATTGACGAGGGAATTTGAAAATAAGCTTAATAAGGGTGTGTTGGAGAGCATTTGAAGGGATTTAGGGACTTAAAGGGACAAAGTCGGCCATGTTTCATGAATTTTGTTTGATACGAGATACCCCGGTTTTAGACAAATTAACTGAAACCATCGCAAAAATTAATGAATTAATGGTCATGACCATTAATTCATTTATGCGATGGTTTCATGTAGCGTGTCTAAAACCAGGGTCGATTATATGCATTGTCACCTTTTATTCAGTATCTTTTCAACATGTCAAACAATATAAGTAGTATCTCGCATCAAACAAAATTCATGAAAATTGGCCGACTTTGTCCTTCAAAGGGGGACTCGAAGCGAAACTATCTCTGACTGATATGAAATATCATTGTTGGGTGGTCTCTTATATAAACAGTCACAAAAATGAATTGCGAAATACATTCTCAGTTTTGTGTTTGTGGAGGAACCGTGCATAAACAACAAATGTGACAGGTTGCTTGATACCTCTGATCACCAATTCGGGTTCAAAGAAAATCACTCAACTGACATGTGTGTTTTCCTCTTGAAAGAAATTGTTGATTTTTACAATCGGCACAATAGCCCTGTGTTTCTTTGCTTTTTAGACACCACTAAGGCGTTCGATAGAGTGAACCACTGGACATTATTTCGAAAATTAATTGATAGAGGGTTACCTGTTTTCATAGTTAGAATTTTAACTTATTGGTACAGACATCAAGAATTTCGTGTTAAATGGGGGTCTGTTTTATCAGAACGTTTCCCTGTTCACAATGGTGTTAGACAGGGTGGTATTCTATCTCCCCGTCTCTTTTCTGTATATATTGATAAGCTGAGTAATTTAGATTTATGAAACAGCCCATCTACAACAATGGCAGCCGTTGGTAACCTTTAGGCCTACTGAAAACAACTTATGAGACCATCTTCCATACATTGGCACTACGACAGTGGAAATCACACCGGGGCACTGTTTGATAGGACACAAAGCAACCTTACACACTCTAATTGGCCTATAGTTAGCCTACAGCTAAGATGTATGGATGAAAATTAAATAGAATACACATCGAAAAAAAATTCTGCCCGTTCAAAAATCAGGCTGGTTTAGTTTGAGGGGATAATTTCAAAAGTATAAAGCTATAGCAAGTCTGAAGGGGAGGGCATTTGAACGCGTTTTTTGCTTTATAAGTTTGTTAAGGATACATTTGGAAAAAATTTGATGAGGAAACTTAAAGGGATATAGTCGTCGGAACTGCGCCTGTGCGAGTTTCTTGTTTACAAACAATGTATTTCGATATCAAGATGCACCTCATCATCAGAGCTGAAACATTTAAATTTTACGATGATAGATTATGACAGACATGTTTTAACTGTCGTTAATCACCATTGTGCCTTGGATACATTGTTGCCATGGGTCGTATGGGTCCCATACGACCTTTGAGCGCAGTTCCGACGACTATATCCCTTTAAGCTCTTAAGCTTATTTTGTTTTGCTCCCAAGAATCAAGTTTGTGAATGCAGCCTAACGTTGGCCGTTTTTTCGTTCGTTTTAGCATAGACCGACAGAGAAGGGGCTATGACTTTAGCAACTAGGCCTACCGTCGCTGTATGTAGGACTACTGATAAATTATCGAGTGCTCACGGATTAGGCCTATGGGGGACTGTCGGGGTTTGAGGAGTAACATTGAAACGCATAGGCCATAACAAACAATTGTTGATCATCCACAGTTCAGTGACAACAAGTGAAGTAAGCTTCTCGAAATTGTGTTTGCAGAATTTGGTTTTCAAGCTTACTGACTGCAATAGGCCTACAGCTGCGCAAATTCGGGGAGACCAAAAGACGGAGTAGCGGTTCTAAATTAGGGGGGGGGGGCAACTGCCATATATACGCGGAAAGCTATACACAGGCGGACCTTTGAAACACCCTCCCCTTTTCGCCTCAAGTAGACTTCTGACCGAAGAAATAACGATCAAATGTTTTGAATACTGTTTTTGCGGGAAAATACACATATTGCTTGCCATCGAGCTTGAAAATTCAACTGAGAATCACACCTTTTAGTTTGTTTAGCCCCGCGTACGGTGCTGTTCCCGCCCCGGTGTTTATACCACAGTCGTTTGGTGGGCTATTCAGCTCTGGGACAGTATTCGCCCCATAGACGAGTGTACAGAAGCGAGAAACACTGTACACTCGTCTATGGGGCGAATAGTCCCAGGCTGAATAGCTCTCGAGCGACTGTGTTTATACGGGGAGATCGGGATACGCCGGGAACACACAGCAACGTACGCAGGGCTGCTTTTACATATGAATGATACTGAAGTCGTTTGGATCAACAAGCTTGCCTTTCGGCTATAAAGACTGTAAAAATAGTGTACCGACCAAATACAGAACAGCAGTGATGACCGACCTGTCATGCCATTGTTGAAACGCTTTTCCGAAAAAATAATTATTATTTGTACAGCGCCCTCATCGTGAACGGGGATGTAGCTCAGTGGTAGAGCGCACGCTTTGCATGTGTGAGGCCCCGGGTTCGAAACCCGGCATCTCCACCATGACTTTTTTTTTTTGCAAATGTAACTGGAAACGTAGTTTTTTTGTGTTTTCACGATATTCTATTCAAAATAAAAAAAAAGTTTCATGTCATGTTGCTCGTTCGTAAGCGCAGAGATCCGTCATTTTGCTGGTGTGTATCCTGTCTACAGGGGACTTTCACCTGCTGATGTTTGCTCCTGGGCAACAATAGCGATTACACTCAGTGTGACATTTTTCGGACAGGGTAGTAAATTTCGTCCAAAGTCGTTTCATAAATGACCAGCAATACGAAATCTTATTACCATACCTTTCGAAACTTTATTGTGGTTATCCTCAAACTCAGTTGACACGACGGGAGTGATATTTCGGGGTCAAAGTTGCCAAAGTTTTGACCCCATGTCGATGTCGTAGTAATCGGACTACAATCCCAGAAATCGGACGTCGTGTTTGGAATGTGATTAGGAGCTACGTATTGACAATTTGAAACTTCAAACTACCGATTTTTAATTTCGATGTGTTTAGAAAACTGTATATAAGAATATTTCATTATAATTAGTTATGTTTAATCCATGGACGACTCAACTATATTTCGACGTGTATAGCGCTTAGATATCGGACACGGGCTGTCTCCGTGTGTGTTGCTTTCGGCACCTTGTATCGTACGGTGTGGCTAACTTCGCTAAGTTTGTTCAGTGAGTATTACTTATAATTGTTTCCATTGCATATTTTGTTTGTATTAAAATCGCACAGGCATTATTTAATAAAAATAGCGAGTATATTTCATCGTATGGAATTATTTACCTGTCAAGTTTTTACGCGGTAAGTCACTTACTACGTTTACACATGCTAAATATTGTCTGTCCGAAAACTTGTACACTTCTTACGTTCACTAAATGTACTTTTTTTCTAGAAACAACTGCGCAGTTTTCGTTAAAACTACATGCAATCGTAGCGAACAATGGAAAGAATATTTTCAAAATCATTATTCTCCCCACATTCAAAATTCAATGCTAAATCAGGACTTTAGTCAAAATTTCAGTTACTTGACCTGACGGCAGTATGTTGACAGTATCACTGACGCGGTATCAGACGACAATTTGTGACCGCCGCTCGTAGCGAACTCAATAGCTTCTACAAAAAAAAACTATCGAAAACGGGATAACAGTATCACATGACCTAATATGAGGTCACACGACCTGTGAAACGCTATCGATACGGAGCGAAGTGAGTGTAACTAACAGCATGTCACTGAATGTCCGAAAACTGAGGTCGTCCGAAAACTGTCACACTGAGTGTACTGTTCGTTTAAATGTTCCAACAGTTTTGAAAATGTTGTATGATTTCGGAATCCTTTGTCTTTACAGTTCGCCTCAAATTCAAGCTTAAGGGAAACCTAAGTCCAGCGACATTGACCGTTTATCCCTTCCAAAATCACCCTTGAATAAAATGCAGCTCAAATTTGCAACATAATTGCACGCGCTGACGACTACGGCGCGACGAAAAGAGAAGTTGAAGTAGACGACATTTATGGAAATGAGCTCGGAATCCCATGGGCGCGAAAGGGCTCATGGGAGAAGCGTGCGTGACGTCATCGGCGATACAGACGATTGTAGCTTGCAGCTGGAGGAGTACCGTGAACAGTTTAGCGCGTTCGTAAGACGACTCTGGAGAGTTCGGACAGCGATATTTCTGACATCGAGTATTACTTTTCCCACACTGAAATCAAACCATACTAATTTGAACCAAGATAGTAATAATGGGAAAGTATCTCCACACATCGTTCGTAATTCCGCGGAGGGAGTCACTGTGCTTGTAGGCCTACAGACCCCGAACTGGATTGGAGACCTGATACTGAGTGACTCTGCGATCCTTCAGCGTTACGTTTCTAAAACAGAGTTTTCTTTATCAGTCGCTTAAAATTAATTTTTGAATGATACGTAAGTCGAGCTTAGCCAGATCTTTAAGGTTGCGAAATCTTCAATATATATCGGAAAATATTTATTCGCAATTTGACAAATGTATAGCGTCGTCTTTTTTCGAAGTTTGTGTCGAACTTAGGAAGTCGGGCTTACTCAGATCTACAAAGTGATGAAATCTCCGATATAATGGATATTTGCCCGCTATTTAAAACAATAGTATCGTCTATATTGTTGTAAAGAATGCATTTCATACAAGACCAGCCAAAACTCTCGACGATGTCCGATATGTCCTCTGTTCAGGTCTCGATCGCCAAGTAAAAATGTATTACATGTAAAGAATGTTATTCGTGCAAGGCAATCCCCAACTCACGGTGATATCTGATCGGCCCTCTCGACGAAGTTCCGATTGTAGTGTATGAAAGTTCGTGTGGAAATTTAATGAAAAAAATCCTTTACATGTAAAAAATGTATTTCGTGCATGAATAATACTAATAATGTAAAACATACATTATTCTTGACTATCGGCCACGATTGCTATGAACTAAGAGTCGGACAGAGGTGGTCGGGTGGTCAGAACTGTTAGGCACTGGTGAAATCTCCGATATACATCGGATATTTACCCACATTTTGACAAAGTAGCGTCTAGTATCAGAGTTAATGTCCAAAGTCGCCGATATTTATCGGATAAATATCCGTGATTTCGCAGACCCGGCGTGCCGACACCACACAGTGCACGTTAATCTAGTATCGTCTGGTATCAATATCGATATTAGCCTAGGAGTCCCGGTGCAATTGATATTTATTGGGTAAATATAATATCGGCGGTTTTTCAGACCCGGCGTGCCGATCGAGACACATCATTCTCGACCACGGGCCATCCGGGTACTTGCGGATTCTTACGTCATTTTTGCGTCAGCGCCGTTGGAAGTTTGAATTTTTCAACCACCAAAGAAATATTCAAAGTTTCAATATACATAAATGACATAACTTTTAGTTCTGCTTTTTTCCACACAATTTCTGTATCATTCTCTCTTCTGTATCGTCTGATCTCTCATTCACCTCGCTCGTATGCGTTTCACCTACTGACGTCACTCCGCGGTCGAGAATAGGCAAGAAGTCATTCCAGTATCTTGTAATATCAATATTACCAGATATAGTCACGAAATTGCCTATATTTATCGTGTATATAAGAGCGATTTCGCAGATCCGGGCTGTCTAAATGAGAGACTATTTGTGTAGTTTCGTCTTCCGAGTCGGATTTTAGAGTCCCGAAATCGCCAATATTAACATTTATCTGGTTAAAACCGGCGGTAATAGGCTGACTCAGCATGTCAAGATACGAACCGCATTGTGTAGTACCGTCTTGTATCGGTATCAGAGTCCCGAAATCCCTTATAAAATCATCCTGAAAGAAGTAGAACATAACTTTGTATCTTTTGAGATTTTAAAACTCGCCCGACTTTCTTTAGCCACTGTCTTCGAAAAAGCTGTTCTGTGGGACGACGATAAAAGCTGACTCCGTTTGTTCTTCCTTGAGTGATTTTTGCACTCAACTGAACAACAGTTAATAATTTTTTATGCTACTGATGAGAATTAAAGAGTCGTAACGTGCAGAACTGCACTCCTGCAGTCATAGACTCCAATGCTTTGGTAAGCGGTCACACACGTTCGTGTATCACCGATGACGTCACGCACGCTTCTCCCATGAGCCCTTTCGCGCCCATGGGATTCCGAGCTCATTTCCATAAATATCGTCTACTTCAACTTATCTTTTCGTTGCTCCGTAGTCGTCGGCGCGTGCAATTATGTTGCAAATTTGAGCTGCATTTTATTCAAGGGTGATTTTGGAAGGGATAAACGGTCAATGTCGCTGGACTTAGGTTTCCCTTTAAGCCATTTCTATAGCTATCACAGTACTCCTTCAAAAAGTCGAGCAGTCAAAACTTCATTGATAAACTTTAATAGGCCAAATAAAAAATATGTGTGACACCTTGGTTGATAAACACTTCCACTATGTTAATTCTAGCGAGGTATGCGAGAAATTTCGGATATAGTAAAGTAAATCAACATTCTATTTTGTAAAGATGAATAATTCTAATTAGAGCATTCAATTAGTTTCAACCGATAAAATGTAATCGAATCATTGCAAGCTTTTATACATCTGTAGACTACATAGTTATTGGTGACGAGTGAATTCTGGTTATACACTACGCGATGACAGCTGACATCAAGCACGCTGTAGCATGTCATATCGTGCCATTCCTTTCAATATATCAATCCTTCGTTGCCCCTGTTGGCCCTTCTTGCTATCATGTGCAGGTGATAAGGATGTGCAGTTATCAATCGACACAACTATTCCTTTAATCATTAACAGATAAATGGCGGCAGAACAGTCGAAGTTTATGAAGCGAGGATATCGACCTATCTTCCTACCCCGTACTACTGACTGTTCATAGCGATACCTGAGTAATAACATTCTACTTTTGTCTACAGAGAGCTTCTGTGAGCCGATCCTAGGTAAGGCTGAGAAAATAGCTCTGTAAGGCCAAAAAAGAAAAGAAATGTTTCTGGTCAGCGCGCGCGTCACTTGAACAACAGTGCGTCACCCTTTTTTTCTGTTTGTGGCCGGCGGCCGTGGCTGACACAAACCAAAATGGCTGAAGAGAAAGAGAAAATTCTGTGGGGCATGATCAGTGACTGCATGAACAGTATATATGTGACTATATTGATAAAACTATAAAACTGACCCTCCTCCCTCCCTTGAGGAAAAAAAATATAAAAAAAAATGAAATGCGCGTCGCCGCACCATTTTTAAAAGGGAGACCTGACCAGAAACATTTCTTTTTTTTGGCCTAAGCTGTCTTATTTGTAGGCGTTCTCGCGAACTTCCCAGGCTGTGCATAGTGGTGTGTAGGGTATTTATGCAAATTTATTTTCAACGACTAGGTAGAGATGTTCAGTAAATGAGTAGAGAGATCTGTAGAAGCTATAGTTAGTGTCAAGGTTGCAGACAAGCTGATCTGTCAAACACTTCATTGAATGTCGGTTTGATTTTTTGCAGAACTTATTCTGATTCTCATATCGTCTCACCAACGACCATGTCGCATCGTCCGATGACCTGTAAAGAAGAGAACCTGGCTGCAAAGTCCAATGACCCAGTTTCAGGACAGCAACCGCTGTATTGTACACGTCATCCTGACAACCCGATGAGCTTCTACTGTGACACGTGTGACGTAGTAATCTGTCATAAGTGTACGACCTTAGACCATTCAATCACAGGTCATAAATACAGGTACTTGGACAACGCAGCCGCAGAATATTCCAAAGATCTAAAGGCTGTAATCGACAAAGTGAAAATGAAAGAAAATGAAGCCAGCCGAAGCAAAGTTGTAGTCATGGAAATGATCAGATCACTTGATAGATGTTATTACAGAGAGGAAAAGAAAATGACAAGACACATCCAGAAACGGCGTGTCACTCGTTTGGGACGAAAATACGGTGACATGTTGCTTCGGGAATTAAATGACGTGTACGACAAAAGGAAAAGTGACTTAAATACACAGCTTACGGAATTAGAGCGCATCAAGTGTGACATGTCACATGCAAGAGAATATACTGAGAAACTGATGCATTATGGGAATGCTGCACAGTTGATGTCAGCTAAGAAAGACATTGCATCTCGAATGAAACAATTATTAAATGTAGAGACAAAGACTGACCCGGATGAGACTGATTACATGGAGTTCCAGCCATGTGATGATTTCTACGCCACAAAATCTGTCGGTGTATTGCTTGTATCCACGACACCAGCTGATCATTGCCAGTTGGTTGATGTTCCAGACTTTGTCAGAAAAGACGACGACATCATTTTCACCATGATAGCAACGGACGTTAAGGGGACGGAAACGATGGATAGAAATGTTGAAATTAGTACCGTCATGAAGAGACCTGACAACACCTTGGAAGACATTACAGCAATTAATAACAATGATGGAACGTGGAGTTTGAAAACCAAAGCTAAGATGACAGGAAAACATGAAATGACAGTGTCAGTATTCAAGAAACCAGTCAAAGGATCACCAGTTACAGTCAATGTTATTCCAATGAAAGGTTTGATTTGTGAATTTGGCAAATATGGGTTAGGCAGAGAAGAACTGGGTGATGTATATGGTGTCATGGTAACCAGAAATCAAAATATCAGATTCTGTGATAACAGTAATGGAAGACTAAAGACTTTCACAGTCGATGGTAAATATATATGTACTACCAAGTTCAGTAATATTTCAACAAGAGTTACTCCACTGTTTTCAGCAGTATCAGAGGATGGTAGTGTCTTTACAACTGAAGATAATTTTCGTCAAGTGATCGTCCATAAAGAGAATGGTAGAGTGATGCGATGTTTCGGGGAAGGTGTAATTTATTTCCATACGGCATTGCGATAAGTCCAATCGATGGTCGGGTCTACGTTGTGATATTTGGGGTCACTGCATTCGCATATTCAGTCAAGACGGAAAGTATTATAAGTCCTTGCCAGTCAAGGTCAAGGTGATGGTCAACTCAATAGTCCTGTAGACATTGCAATCGATGCTGCAGGTAAGGTTTTTGTATCAGATAAGGAAAATCACCGTATTCAAGTGTTTAATGCTGAGGGTGAATACCTGTATAGCTTTGGAAGTAAAGGGTCTGGTGATAATCAGATGAGCAATCCCTGGGGCATATCACTTGACAGCGATGGCAGTGTGTATGTGTGTGATCATGGTAATAACAGAGTGATAAAGTATGAGTCACGTGGTAAATTTATCTGTCGTATCGATTATGAAGCTAATCGGGCAGAGAATCCCTCTGGTATCTGTGTAACTGATGACAAACCATTTGGTAAAGTTGTAGTCGTCAACAGAATCAAGTGCGTTCAAGTTTTCTCACAAGAACGAAATATTCTCAGTAAAAGGTTAATTCCAACCCAAGGACAAATGAAGTAGAAACGTGTCATTTGTTTATCAGTTTATTTGAAATAAAGGAGTGATGTACGTCTTCATGAGGTCTAGTAATGTAATATAATGTAAACAAACAGTTTCAATGGAGGAACATGTAGTGGGATCATTTAGGGTTTCTCAAATTTATATCGATGTCTTTCATACAGTCTGTGTTTTTTTCTCGTTGGCTTACGACGTATGATATAAAGATACGTTTGTGATGAATTTCATGAACACCATACATCCTTTAGTTTCATGTTTCGTCACTTGTGTACCTTTGCGCTTTAATTAATCTCTGTTATTTTCCATCATTTCATTACAGTTTTTGTAACAATGTCGTCATATGCAACGTCTACCAATATTGAAATTAAGGCATTTCAATTCCAATGTCAAAATGACGAGATGGCATTTTCTGAGATAGCTAGCCTTTTGTGTGAGAACATGTACAATTTTTCAAAGAGTGACAATTTGACTTCTTTGTGTGTAAATTTATTTGCGTGAGAATTACAGTTCTATGTTAATTTTAATTTACTTTGGTGGTACATACACATATTGCTCAGCCTTTTCATTGTTTATATTGCTTTGTGACAAATTGTTTTCCTCAATAGAAGTATATATAGGAATGAGATCTGGTGATTAAATGCAATGTTATTTGTTTTTAGCTGTGATTTCTGAAGTCGTACTGTCCAATATATATGAAGTTTTAAATATTGTACCATACAAGTAAAGAATATAATATATACACATTTTATGTCCATAAAACTATATAGAAAATTTTGATGTCATCATTTTCGAAGTGTTAACATTGCAACATGTGACAAAATGAAATTCTGAGATCATTAAAATTAAAATTGTCGTAATAGAAACCTGTGGCATGACTATTTTCTCTCGCTTCCAGTGGACAATAATCGTAACTTTAAATGAAGTTTATTGATATTTGTGTTCTTCCACATGGCAGAATGTTCATGTTATTATCACTAGATAATGAAAAATGCTGTAAAGAATCGAATACAAAAGTATTGGTGTTGTCAATGCAACACTTTCTGTGACCTATTAAATGTAATTGTAAATGCAATATTTGTCTTTTGACTCTATTCTTTACTGTAAATCTAGGTCGTCAACAGTCACGTTGAACACACACAGATACACACGAACGGAATATATATATATATATATATATATATATATATATATATAATATATATATATATATATATATATATATATATTATATATATGTATAATAGAGAGAGAGAGAGAGCGAGAGAGAGAGAGAGAGAGAGAGAGAGAGAGAGAGAGAGAGAGAGAGAGAGAGAGAGAGAGGCGACATGTATTGTAAAGTTGAACATACGATATTTTGACAAAGTTTGGGAAGTGGAACTGGAAATTAAATTAACAAACAGAACAGACATAAGACATCAAATTCTCCAGCTAGTAAAGTTCAAATTACTGTTGCCTAAGCTTGAATGTGGTAATAAGCGGCCAAGCTAATACATTCGAAAAAAACAGAGAAAAATAATCATGAGAGAGGCACGTACTCTTGCTAGTTCATTTTCTACTAGTGCATGGAAAGGGTGTTTTTCTATGCTAGTACATTGTTACCGTGCATAGAATGACACGATATTTGGCCTGACTACCAGTTTTTGGCCTTTTAAACTTGTATCCCCTACGAAGTAGAATTCAATTGGCTGTAAAATGAAAGTTGAGCTTAAAGTTTGTTGTATGCTTGCTTACAAGGATGTGGTCGTTTCCTGAAGCGACCAAACGTTGTTTCTTGCGTTGTTTCAAACAGAGTATTCAGGGCGCAGCGCAGCAAACGAGAAGACGAACTCGCCGTAGATGACATTTCGACAATTTGATGACGACCTTTTACGTCTGAAACCAGCCTTCGTCATATACAATGTCGATGGACGTACAAGATATATTTCACGAAAACGAAAATTTTTAACAGGCGTGTTGTACCAAGCACCCTTAGAGGCTAAATGACGCTCATTTTAGGGTGACTCTTTAAGTTAGAGTCTGCAGGGCCTGAATTGTACTGTAAATATCTCTGTGTAATGGTATCAAGTGTATAAAATTATATCTTACGTGCGGGGAGAAATGGTGGTTATGAAAGCATTGACTTGCAGCCATGATGTCTAGTAAAGTGTCGCCCGCAAAGGGAATAGTAGGCTAATAAAATCTGTACATTCATCTGTCAACCTATGTCAGAGAGAGAATCAATGTAAACTGAGAGGAGAAAATGGAAGATTTGATGGGACTGTAGAACCTTATAAGAACACATTATAATTTTCACAAGGCTGAAACAACTATTCTGAGATGATCATGAACTACTCAATGTCTAGAAACGTATCCTGAATCCTGGACAACAAAACTTGCAACTCGTGTTATCTTGGGTTGAGAAGTAAGATTTTATATCCTAGAATATTTATTTCAAAACAATGCGCCCGGATTATAAGAAAATCATTTTGTAACCTTTCAAAACATTAGTTTCTTCATTGGTTCGTTTGTTCATTCAGTCCTTTGTTCATTTTTTAAAACTTTCAACTGATGCGTTACGTGTCACAGATGTGACTAATTCCCTGGACGTTTTTCGATAGGCTTACTCGCATATTTATTTGGAAACTATTTCACATTTTGTAACCAATGAATGGAAATTTTCTCCTGTTGAGAAGTTACATGTATATACTAAATTAGAATATTTTCAACTGACTTGTGTTTCATGCAGTGTGTTGTTTTCGAGACCAAGCTTTAATATACAGTGACAGTATTTGACTCCCATTGCTATATGCTACATAAATAACCTTTTGTAGATGTTGTCGTCAGCATAACTACAGACATTGGGCGATGCATCGTATCATGGCGTAGGGGACAAAAGACTGGAAATATTAATAACAAATATGTAAACACTTTAATGCTGTTTCTTGTAATCTATTAAGTTACTTTATTTGAACGTTGGTGACTGAACTGCAGGTTGTCAAGCTAGCTAACTCCCTTTTCCACGAAATCACTTTGCGACTTCGTGGAATTTGGTCACGTGATCATCATTCGGGCCTGTTGTTCACAAATCTGGACAAGGAGGCTTGTACACACTACAACTATGGCTACGTCTACAAAAGAGTCCAAATTTTTGGAGGAAATTGACGATAACTTCCTATCCTGTACTATTTGCTCAGAGCGGTACAAGAATGCTAAAATTCTACCGTGTCTACACAGCTTTTGTGAGCCGTGTCTAGGTAAGCTGGCTGAGAAAAGTGGCGTTATAACCTGTCCAATATGTCGGCGTTCACACGAACTTCCTGATACGGGTGTGTCTGGCATTGACATGAATTTGTTTATCAATGAATTGGTGGAGGTGTTCAGGAAACGAGAAGAGTGTTCAGCAGAAGCTAGAAAGTGTCAGGGTTGCAGTCAAGCTGAATCTGTCAAACACTGCGTGGAATGTGGGTTTGATTTGTGCAAATTTTGTTCTGGTTCGCATGGCGTATTACCAACAAGCAGGTCACACCGTCTGATGACCTTAGAAGAGTACCAGGTCGCTAAGTCCGATGACCCCGCCATGTTACAGCCACCAGTCTACTGTGATAGCCACGTATGTAACCAAATCAAATTCTACTGTGATACCTGCGATGTATCCATCTGCCTTGAGTGTACAGTCTTGGATCATCCAAGGCCTGAACATAAATACAGATACTTGAAGGATGCAACAGAAGAATACTCCAAACTTTTGAGGGAAGAAATCGACAAAGTGAAAGTGAAAGAAAATGAAACTAGCATTAGCAAAACTGTTGTTATGGAAACAATCAGATCACTCGACAAGTGTTACCAGACAGAAGAAAAGAAAATGAAAGGACACATCCAGAAAACGATCGATGACGTCACTCGCATGATACGTGAAAATGGTGACAAACTTCTAGGTGAATTGAAAGACGAATACGAGAGAAGAAAACTGAACTTAAATGCACAGCTGAAAGAATTGGAGTGCATAGAGAGTGGCATGTCACATACAAGGGAATTTGCCGAGAAAACTGATGCAATATGGGAATGCTGCACAATTGATGTTAGCTAAGAAAGGAATCGCATCTCAAATGGAAGAATTGTTGAATGTAGAGACAAAAACTGACCCGGATGAGACTGATTACATGGAGTTCCAGCCATGTGATGATTTCTACAGAACAAATCTGTCGGTGTATTGCTTACATCCACGATATCAGCTGTCAGTTGCCAGTTGGTTGACGTTCCAGAATTTGTCAGGAAAGACGAAGACATAATCTTCACCATAGCAACGGACGTTCAACGAACGAAAACGGAGGATACAAATGTTGAAATTAATGCCGTCATGGAGAGACCGACAACATCCTGGAAGACATTACAGCAATTACAGTTATGCTCACACGGAAAGTAGACGATGAGATTAAATGATACCTTACTCAATTACTAATTTACATCAGACACTTTATTTCTAAAACTACACTAGTACCTCACAATATTGCTTGCGAGCGGCAAGTTCTCAAAGACAAGAATAACAAATACCAGACCTAAATGATTCCTTAACATAACAGTCGCTTGCCTGCTTCTCTGCCGACATGAGTGCCTTCTCTCTTTCCACTGGTTTATTGCCGTAATCTTATACCACGATACTAATTACACAGCGACAAAAAGACAACTGTAGTTCTTGCTGAAATGAACTTCATCGCCGGGGTAGACCGGCCGACATTGTTGAGACACTGCTCAGTAAGTGTCAAGTAGATTGGATTTTTCAATCTTTAAAATCATGACTTCTGCTTTTGCCAATTTTCATTTTCTTTGACACTAAAATGCCTTAAAACAGATTACCCCTAATTCTTTGTATGAAAATGCCTCGACCTAACCCCCCTAATTCTTTGTAAAACAGGTCCACACTTACGATTGATAACAATGGGTATTTTGCCAAACCATGGTGGTGAAAATGTTACAATCAACTGCCACTCTGTAATTTGTGCTAGAGTGAAGATAAGTGTGGACAAAAACATTTGGATAAAACTGACTTAATTTGGCAATGTTATCACGCATGGGGGTCTCTAGCTATGTACCATATCGCCAACTTTACAATTTCCTAAGCTACTGATGATTAATGTGAAATACTGTCTGTGTGTCCACTGTTCTGTGTATCTCTTCTAGCAGTCAAACAGTGGTGCAACTATTCTCATGCATACTCTTCCAAGTACATTTGATTGGGATGTTTAACGTTTTGTGTTTATTGTATCCAATCAAATGAGACTTTGTCTATCTGTTATTCAATGGCTCAAAATTGATGAGGGTCAATTACAGATTTGTATAATCCTCTACAAGATTTACTCGCCAAACCAGAGAAACCATATAATTATTGTCTGTCTCAAGATATCTTTGCAAGAGCTTTTCAGACAAAACGTTTGATTCATGAATGATGAAGATGTTTCATTATTTGCCTTTTATATATCTCTTTGAGAGGCATATATGTTACTTCATGCTTCAGCCAACTTACAGTTGTCTTTTTTGTCGCTGTGTAATTAGTATCGTGGTATAAGATTACGGCAATAAACCAGTGGAAAGAGATAAGGCACTCATGTCGGCAGAGAAGCAGGCAAGCGACTGTTATGTTAAGGAATCATTTAGGTCTGGTATTTGTTATTCTTGTCTTTGAGAACTTGCCGCTCGCAAGCAATATTGTGAGGTACTAGTGTAGTTTTAGAAATAAAGTGTCTGATGTAAATTAGTAATTGAGTAAGGTATCATTTAATCTCATCGTCTACTTTCGTTGAGCATAACTGTAGTAACATGATAGGACATGGAGTTTGAAAAGCAAAGCTAAGATGACAGGAAGACATGAAATCAGGGTGTCAGTATTCGAGAAACCAGTCAAAGGATCACCAGTTACAATCAATGTTATTCCAATGAAAGGTTTGATTTGTAAATTTGGTAGGAGTGGGTCAGGTGTAGGAGAGTTGAATGATGCTTGGGGAGTCAGAGTAACCAAAGATGGGAAGATTAGGGTCTGTGAGCGTGGCAATAAGAGATTACAGACTTTCACGATGGATGGCCAACATAGTTATGAAACCACGTTCAGTAATATTTCAACTAAAGTCTCTCCACAGTTTTCAGCGGTATCAGAGGATGGTAATGTCTTTACAACTGATAGCAATAGTAGCAAAATAATCGTTCATGATGAGAATGGTAGCGTGTTACGATGTATTGGGGGAAATTTGATTAATTGCCCCTTTGGAATTGCAATAAGTCCTGTTAATGGCCGAGTTTATGTTGTTGATCATAATGGTCACTGCATACACATCTACAGCCAAGATGGTGATCATTACAAGTCATTTGGTTGTCAAGGTCAAGGTAATGGTCAGCTGAATTACCCTATAGACATTGCAATCGATGCTGAGGGCAACGTCTTCGTATCAGATCAGTGCAATCACCGTATTCAAGTGTTTGATGCTGAGGGTCAATACCTGTATAGCTTTGGAAGTCTAGGGTCTGGTGATAATCAGATGATCAGTCCCTTGGGCATATCACTTGATAGCGATGGCAATATGTATGTGTGTGATGGCGGTAATAACAGAGTGATGAAGTATGAGTCACGTGGTAAATTCATCTGTACAATAGATAGCGATGATAGCGCAGAGCAACCTACTGCGGTGTGGGTAAATGATGATAAGCCGTTTGGTAATGTTATTGTTGTCAACCAAAACAAATGCATTCAGATTTTTAGACAGTGAATGAAGCGATCCAACAATAAAGGAACAAAGTCGCTCTCCTTTCAAATTATTTCTGCTTTCGTAAAAAGAAGTTTCTTATGTTGCTCTGCTTAATAAAACATGTTGGATTATCTATCATGAGAGCTCTACCCGCACCTTGCATGTATGTGTGACATGTGATTCTGGTGTGTTCTGTTAATTATGCTCTGCATATTGTTATATCTACAAGCAGGGAGGGAGTAGAAATCTGAAGACTGACAGTTTTGTATGTCTCAATAAGCAGCAAATGACTTGAGGATTTGTTCACTTGAATGAAAAATAAGCGAAATAATCTGGAAAAAATATGACTTTGTCTGTAAAATTGACTGGGTAACTGTCGTTTTGACATATGCAAATTTAAGATTATAGGAAAAATATATACACTTAGCAGTGTGAACATATTGTAAGCCGATGTTTTTTTAACATATCAATTAAGTCTAACTGAAAGAAATGTACACCTCAAAAGAAAGCAGTTGTTTGCACAAAAATATCATATCCTTAAACATTGGGGTGTACTTGATAATAATATTATCATGCAGTATCTTGAAACTTCTGGAGAGCAGTCCATTAACCTAACCGTCATCAGATATGAACGTTGCATTCTCATCAGCTGTAATAATTTCCTTTTACATTGTATTCTACAGATAATGATTTGTAAGACTGTTTTTTCTATTAAGTATCTCTTATGATTAAGAATGTGACTCGCGTATTAAATGTGCTGTAAAATGTACCGAGGAACTCAGTATTACATGTACTGTTTCAAGAAAACCCACAAACAAAACAAAACAAAACAACACAAAGGACACCATGAACTATATTTTCTGTTGCAAAGATAGCATATGTCATATTAACATATGAACAATTTTACAGTGTGATTAATAGATTTAAAGTTCATAATTGTCAGATATTCTGTTTGATTGTTTTTATATATGGACGATATAATGGTAATCACAATTTGTGAAATTAATAGAGTCCTGGGGAGGATGGCGCTGGATGTCCGCCATAGTTGTTTAGCTATATCGACATGTATTGATTGCAGGTTGTTGTCAATGTACAATACAAGCTATAATAGTCAGCGCAGAATCCTTTTCAGTAAACCATGAAAAGCAGTGATTATCAAAAGACATGAAAGATATTGGAGTTTTCGTTGTATAAATTAGTGAAATATAAAGAAATAAATGATAATATATAACATCACGAAATAGTGACGGACATTATGTCATCAAACAATCGTTGTTAAGACAGAATTTGATAGTGTCTGTTAAAGTCGCCATTCCAATGTAAGATGTCAATAGACACGACGAGAAATATCTTTGGTGGTGAAAAGCGAACAAAGTCCGCCCATTTATTTTTTTATTAGTTTACGGAAGTGAAAACAGAAATGTGAATTACACATTTGTACGGCACCTAAAGTATACTAAAACATCAAATAACATTCAAGGCTTGCGGTTATCCTAAAATATTCCACAATATTTTTGTTTTCCGCATTTTAAATCGTATCTAGCATTGAGAACACCTGCACCCACTAAGCCTACACTCGTCCGCAGTGCCAAAACATGCTAGCTTTCTCAAAAGTACATGATGGACACGCCGTCACAAATCTGTGAAGTGCATGCAGGCGATTTGTTCCGTGCCTACTCAGAAAGATTGAGACAAATATCGTGGACGAAAACGAAAATTCTCCTTACTCTTTCAAATTTCTCTCTACTGTTAAAGATTTCTCCGTACTGTTTCCAATTTCTCTGCTAGGAGAAAATTCTCCGTACTGTTTACAATTTCTCTGCTTTGAGACAATTCTCAGCACCGTTTCAAATTTCGCTCCACTGTTAAAAATTTCTCTGCTAGTATGTAATGAAGGGAAAGCAAACCCACACATCTTAGTTCATACCTGAGTTATATCCGAGTTGTTTTCGTGTTGTGTATGGCATTGTGTATATTGTAAGTGTAAACAGTACTGAGAGTTTTTAACAGTTGAGAGAAATTGTAAACAGTACGGACAATTGTCTCCTAGCAGAAAAATTGTAAACAGTAGGAGAAATGTTTGACAGTATAGAGAAATTTGAAACAGTATTGAAAACTCTTTCCTAGCAAAGATATTGGTAACAGTACGGATAAATTTTTAACAGCGGAGAGACCAACCAAGGCTACAATTATTGCAGCTAGGAGCATTGTTGTTTTCGTCCGCGGTAGACAAATCATCAGTCAGTTGGCAGATTATAGACGTGTCGACATTCTTTCACTTCAGGTACTTAGAACTGAATAAGACATAAACACTGATTGCCAAAGCTGTCATTTGGTCATATACATGCTCATTTCTCCCATGTTGGACCTTTCCGTAGATGACAGTTGACATTAGAGTGCCGTTTCCATCAGTTTCTATTGAGGAGTTCGTAATTTTTCTCGCAGCGGTGTTGCAGGAAAACTGATTGTCAAATTCGAGTAGTCTACCTTTCAGTACTGTTACTCTTGATTATTTTCCAATTATATTTTAATAATTTGGCTGGAAGAGATTAAAATGTAGTGGCCAAATGGGTATTTCAGTAAGAAACATCCAAATTAAACGTCATGGCTTCACAAAAAGATACGAACTCCATTTGAAGCATTGAATTAGGTTAAGTGACACATATTGTCTTACTTACAAGACTACGAAAACATCTAAAAGCAAGACATCAATCATTACTTGACTTAATTTATTCACATACAGTCTTACATTAATATTTTGGCAGGATACCAACTCTTCATGGAGAGTTTCTGTATATCAAGAAAAATTAAGATATCTTCAAGTCAATGATGAACTGAAAGTAATGTCCATAGCATTATCCGCATACGTAGAAATATTGAGTACAAAGTGTTTAAGATGTAACTTGGTACATTACCCGTTAGCTAATTGGCAAGAATATCAGCTGAATGGTAGACGTAATAAACTAATCGCTTTGTATGTCGACCGTGCTTTTTGTTCAAAACGTGATCTAATAACCACTTTCTCTGTCCACGCATTTCAAAATTGTCAATCGCTATGACAAACATCATCTCTGTACGACTTTAACGAAGATTCTTTCCCTGATCAGACAAACGAGTTATATGATTCTGGACCACATTTTTATTGTGTTTGCTTGTCAAGATCTCTAACTTTCTCAATATCGTACTTCCATGGTAACTATGCTTATCCATCGTCAATTAGTAGACCAATCACATTTACACATGTCAGTTTCCTTCGGAAGACTACGCTGGCGAGAATATTGTAAAATGTACAGACACTAATTTGTCAAATCAATAAGCAGATCTCCTTGCCGAACACCATATCTATGATAGCATTAAAAGCAAAACAAAATCGAAAACATCTTCAATGGTGTAACAATGTTTTGGAATTCGGCATGTAAGTCAAGGCTACCCCGTAAAATGCTTTAAGCTAGATCAATTACTGTGGCTTATTTGTTTGATAGTCACTACTTTTACACTAGCAATAGAGCAGTCCAGGACATTCGTGAAAAATAGACATTCAAGAGTCAGTGTAACATTTAAACTTTCTCTGCAGGGCAAAGTAGCACCTCCCATGATAGTTGTATCTCACGTACATATTCTGTATCGTCCTCCTGTATAATAATCAAAAACCATTTCCACCTGTGTAGGTACATATATATTTCACCTGCTCGACCAATCATTTACCTTTCCCTGAAAGGATATTATTTCCTGCTCTGGATAGTGAGCTTAGAAGATATTATTCCAATACCTTGTATTAAACATCCTATCTTGCCTATGCAAATTGAAGAGTATTTCTGCTCAAATTAAAAAAACAAAACAAAAAACAAAACAAAAAACAAAACAAAATAACAACAACTGTCAGCTGTGTGTGACACTCAATGTTAGATTTATGTCTACCTTATCAGAAGTTTAATCATCTTCACAATACTAGCTTAGGCTACTTGTTCCTTCAATCGTTGAGAACTCCCTTGCTTCTAGCAGTAAAAATATGATTTTGATTGTTGACTTGAACTGTAATTGACAAACGGGTCAGTCACAATCAGGGTGCTCTAGACAGATTTCGACATGTTACACTCTAATATAAAAAAATGTGAGCAAAATTTAATGAAACATTGTTCCTAATATGAAACAACCAGTAGAACCAAACAGGCCCCATCGAAAAATTGAGTTTTTGTGATGATTTTGAGCTGAGTAGTGAAAAAAGTACCCTAAAAATGGGGTCAAAATGGGCGTTACGCTGTTTCATCTGAAAAGCACATTTTTCAAAATCACTTTTTGAAACTGTTAGATTAATTTTTTCGATTATTCAGAATATTTAAACTACCACATAGCATTTCTTCTTTCTTTTGCAAGTTATTTCATCTTAATACATGGATTTGAATGGAAATGGCTAGATAACAAGTGAAATTGGTGTGTCGTTACGCTTTTTATATTTTGACAACAGCATTGATTTATTCTATTATCACTTGGAAAACATTACCCTAGAATGTTTCCTAAAACATCTATTTGATTGGAAGACCAACTGTGATTAGTTGGTACTAAATGTTTATAGGGTCAACGTATTGATTATGAATAAATCATGAAAATTGCCCACACTTTTTGTCCCAAAATTTTGTAGTGTCCGTGACACCCTCATAACTTTCAGCCATATTCAGATAGTATAGATCTGATGTCATCAGCCAAAGTGGCCCTGTTTGCCTTCCTTATGTGTTATAAAAATATAATCCATTTACCACTTGTATTGTTTCAGTATATAAAAAAGGGGCCAAATGTAGTGTCCGTGACAGCCGTAGTGTCCGTGACACCAAATCCTTACATTACTTGTTACAGTGATTAAAGCTGGTAATTCTATTGTTTACCAGCTGAAGTTACATTTTTGTAAGAGAGTGACTTAGTTTTTGAGTAAGACATCAAATGAAATATATTAAATCAGTGAAAGATGTTTTTTCTACCTTTGAAGATTGTAATGTTAAAAACATGTCCTATGAAATAACGGTATAGGGGTTTAAAAAAGGAACAGAAATAGTGTTATCAGTTATTTCCCAATATAACTTTAAGATAGAAATGTTATTTATGGTGAAATTAAGGCATAACACTGAACAAACTAATTTACTTTCATATTAAACAACTTTCCATTTGCAACTGGCTTCATGTCACGGACACTACACCTAACAAGTGGTTAAAGGGACATAAGCTGTAACTTGTGGCAAGTTTTTCAGTATTCTGCTTCTGTATATCAACTACCATGTCTGACCCTAATCCGTTTGTCATGCTGAAATTTCGAGTATTCTTTTTGTCAACACAGCTTGTATGTGTGTAGTGATCATTGTTTATTGTTTACTAATGAATTCTAGTCCGGACTTGAATACAATTTTCAACAATAACAATGGAGATTATACTCATATAGGTTGTGTTGATATGCTAAATACTTGGCATTAAATTACAGTTTAGGGATTTTATGCAGAAAGTATAGGGAAATCACAAAGCAAAGTTCTGAAAAAATAACCAAAAGATACAGCTTATGGAGCTTTTAACCATTTTTTACTGTATTTACATTTAAATTCACCTGACATCTGAAGTAAACTTCATAGATCATAATAAATCCTTTTAAAAACAAAAGAAAATGTGTTTTTGAATTATATAAGGTGGAAAGTGGTTGCAAATCTGAACATTTATGATGATACTGCAGTAGTGTTAGCCCCAGTACAGATCTCTGTCAACAGTGATGCATATAAGGGGAGGGTTTATGTCCCTTCAAATTATTTTCTGTTTTAACCCTTTATTTACATTATAAGGCTGTATTATAAGTGTTTGACGAAATTTCAATCATGTGTTGGTTGTTAAGGGAAAGCTATGGTGAAACATAGTCGGATCTATCATGTGGTATCTATTGAATGCTGTGATCCTGAAATCTGTTTGGAAACCCAAGTGACTGTGTGGTTTCTCCTCAGTCGCAAAGTTCTGTCTTTCCTAAGTTGTTGTGTCAGATATTTGTTGTTTTTGTTATACTTGTTGATGTTGATGTTTTATTGTGTGATTGGCTTCAAGTAACATCAATATTTCTATATTTTTATCTTGTGTTGAGATTATTGTTAACGTTTTGTCTCTTTTTGTGAACTTTGTTTTGAAAAGTGTGTCTTTTATGTTCTTGTTTCTTTTTGTGGGTTATTATTGGGTGGTTTGGGAAAAGGATTTTTAATGTTTCGTCCTTTTCAAGTTCCTGCCAGTATTTTGCAAGACTTTCTTTCAAGTCTTTGGACTATTCAACAATGAATTCTACCGCCAAATATGTGGCTGTTTAATGGGCTGAAATGCATTGCTGGGGATTGCTATGATTGCATTTCATAAACTGGAAATGGAAATCATCTCTGAATACCTGTGGATTTACGACAATGTCTCTGATCAGATGTTGAATTGGTCATAATGCGATGAATTCCAAATTGTTTATTGTCAGCCAGTCAATCTCTGAAATGTGATTCACTTTTGGAAAAGATTCAGAAATGACATTTTCATGATTCTTACTGGAAAACAAAACCAACTGGCAGAGTTCAGCTGTAGAATAAACAAAATGCACCCAACATTTAAATTTACAGGTAAATTTACAGCATTTCTCGACGTCAAAATTTTGAAGGGCCCAAGGCACAACCAAGAAAATATTTTGGATATTAAAACCAACACAAAACTAATTGGAACATTCCAATACCTGCACAGAGAATCATGTTACCAAAATCAAATTTTAAAGGACTAATTGAAGGTGAAATTCTCAGATACTTCTGTACATCCAATGACCCAAACAATTTCAAGGAGATAGTTGATTTCTTTACAAGCAAATTATAATTAACGGAGAATACACGGAAAAAGAAATAACTAGAATTACAACAGAAATCAAACACAGGAATTGAACTCAACAAAATGTACAAGAAAAATAAAGAAGGAAACAACAAATAATCTAATCTTCACAACAACATATACAGGTAGGCCATACATTAAAACAAAAGACTTGAAAGAAAGTCTTGCAAAATATTGGGAGGAACTTGAAAAGGACGAAACATTAAAAACCCTTTTCCCTGAACCCCCAATAACAGCCTACAAAAGAAACAAAAACATAAAAGACACACTTGTCAAAAACAAAATTCACAAAAAAATCTCAAAACAAGATAAAAATATGCAAATATTGGCTTTATTTTTTGTGAAGCCAATAACACATGAAAACGACAACAAGAACAAGCATATAAAAATCAAAATGTCTGACACAACAACTTAGGAAAGACAGGAATTTGCGACTGAGGAGAAACCACAGACTTGGGTTTTAAACATTGATTTCAGGATCACAGTATTTAAAAGACACCACATTCAAGATCCGACTATGTCTCGCGATAGCTTTCCATAAACAAACAACACACGACTGAAATTTTATCAAACACAAATAATACAACCTTATAATGCAAACAAGGGGATAAAACAGAAAAATAACATTACGGGACATAAATCCTCCCCTTATATATACATCACTATTGACAAAAATCCATAATGGAGCCCACACTACTGCAGTACCACCATAAATAGTCAGATTTGCAACCTCTTTCCCCTTATACACAATAGATGCTGACCAAATACTTAAAATACTCCAGTCACCTACAAATATCACTATGAGTGGCAAGAGAGTATTATATTATACTCTTCATGACTTTAATTAGACTTCTGATATAGAGAATTTGTGTTTAATATTGTCTGTTAAAACTGATAAAGAAGTTGCCCCTTTAAATGTGTAGTGTCCGTGACGCTACTGAAATACAGATCACAATAATATGTTGGAAACCAAATGTTCAGTAAATCATTTATTGTTCACTTTATAGTGTTACTAGGACAGTTTTGCATTGTATAGCATTTTCTACATACCAGTTATCATTGTCTACATACCAGTTATCTCAAGAATTTTTGCATTCAGTGTTGTATTTCTGATAAAATTTTCTGGTTATTGAAAAATACTAGTACTACAAATATTCTTTATGTCAAACTTCCTTAATAATATGTTTTTGATTTGTTTGTAATCAATTCTTGTCATAGTTTTACTGTTTTTACAGGTTTACTGGTTTGTTTCACACACATATTCCTGAATGTGTAGTGTCCGTGACGCTTTTACCATACTACAAAAATGACTAGAAAACTAACAAAAAATGAGCAAAATTTTGCTGCAAATACTATTAATGTTTTCTAAAGACTTCAACAATTGCAGTAAAAAATAATTAAAATGTACTTAAGGGCAAATCTGTAAACTAGAGGAATCATAAGCTCATGGGGAGAAAAAAATGAATTCTTTTTTTTCGTAACAAATCATTTTGCAGGAAATCATGCAAAGCTGGTAAAATCCTGATACATTCACCTTATTTTCTACAACAGATGTATATATTTTCTGGTTAAACTTTTAAAAAGAATATTTGTACAAATGTTGTATAGTCTACTATGTTATTCTATCAACTCATAATATTTTGTAGTGTCCGTGACGGTGTGTCGACACAATAAAGAACTGGTTGCCATGGAAATACTGAGAAAGTTTGGTTCACAAATTTTCAAGCAAATATGTACCAAACCTTAAGCTTTGTGAATTTAGTAAATTTAGATATGTGTCTACAAGATGAAATTTTGACAAAAGTGAAACACTCTAGAGCACCCTGATTGTGATGATTGTGACTGAGCCGAAAGGAAAGTCATAGTGAAAATAAGTATTGTTACCCTACAAAACCACATATATGCTGACATATTGTTTGATGTAGATATTTTATTGTCACGTAGAGATAAAATAACATTTGAAGTGTTACTATTTAAATATTAACTTGGTCATAAGCTAAAATTCATTACTTGAGTAAACATGCCTAGTCCTCGATGCTTTCACAAGTCCTTGTGCACACTAATGACAGGTCTATAAACTGTGGGGCGCCCTCTAAACTCGCATCAATAAACGAACCGGGTGTAACATTACAGTCCATCAAGCGGCTGTTTACAATTTCATAATAACTGCTTTATGTTGATTATGAATATTCAAAAAGAGTACGGTTTTAGTACCAAAACCTGCGTTGATAGCAATCTCTTTTTTGCTTAACATATTTTGAAGTGAAAGTTTTGTTTACGTACTACTCAATAGTGATGGAAAATGTCGTCTCAGCAACATCGTCAAAAATTGAAGCTAAACTGTTTTGATCCGGAATAATGTGAACGAGGAAAAGTGCGCTAATTAAATCGTGTGGTTGGTTGTCGTTTGCATTTAAATGTCACTTAAAAAATATTGTTATTAGTTTCACGACGATTTTCTAATATTTCATTTTCACATAAAGTTCATCTTTTGTTTCCCTTGCCTTGTTCACTCCTATGGTTGATTCCAATACCAACGAAATGTTCGACGTGTATTCCATTGTCTCTTTACGGCATTCAGTGAACAACTCACAAGAGATTGAAGAAAATATTATCATCACATTGTCGGACACAATAAACGGACTCTCAGAAACTACCATTTTGTTTCGTTTCATCGTCCAGAATAATTCCGAATCTGCATTGCGAAAAGAGTTCGATTGAACGTCATAAAAGCGAGCAGTCTTTTTGGGCACAATTTACCACAAACACAATTTAGCACATTTGAAAATACCATAACCCAGTGCAAAGACTATTATGGGCGATAGTAAGATGTAGAAACTGGTCAGAAGCCAGAAGGAAAAATAATAGAGAGTTGAATCACAGTTGTCGGGACGATAAGCGTTTCTGTAGATTACAACGTTTCCTATACAGAGATAAAAATATAGAAAATGTGCAGAGTTAGAAATGTTGATCATATAGTTCAGCCTCCTACATAACCTTTTTGTTATTGTCTGCACTGTAACGAGACATACTTGCGAGGTTTATATATTTGCACGTGTGTGTGTTTGTGTGTGTGTGTTTGAGCACAAAAACATATAACAATTTTACCCCAAACACTTTAAGACATTGACGATATTACACAGACACAGACACAGACACACACACAGACACAGACACACACACACACACACACACATATATATATATATATATATATATATATATATATATATATATATATATATATATATATATATATATATATATATATATATATATATATATATATATATACGATACACCAATTTCTGAACATTCCAACTTTTCCCCACACAGAAACTGGGCAGTTTGGATTATTCATACCTATCTTAATCCTACTGTTCGTAATGTTTATGTCGTAAACACATCTATCGCACAATTTAAACACCTTTCCGGGTTCTTGAACCCGGTTGGTCAAAATTGGCTGTTCTGGCCTTTTGATCACCCCTCTTAAAATGCTTGGATAGTTGACTTGGAAAACAATTAACATTAAAAGTTTCATTAGCAATTAAGCCAAACACCGGAGACATCATGAGACACGAACAATCGCAACAACACCAATTCAAAGAAAAGTCAAATTGGACTCCACGAACAGCAAAAAATACAAAAACCTGAAAGCTATCTGAAGCTGCTAAACTCGCACTTCTAGAGATACCCTTTCAAACAAGGAAACAAAACATGTCGCGTGCCCAAAGAATCGCGATAAACCAGCTTGCAAACAGTAGACAAATTACCATAAAAACCCTTCGACAAGGGTCGGGTTTTGTCTTTGTCAACACAAAAGATTACGTACACGAATGCGAAAGGCAATTACGCAACACTAAGTATTATACACAACTAGCCAGTGACGACACAGAACAAACAGTAAACAAAGTACACGAACTATTAAACAAAATGTACGAGAACAAACACATCGATCATGATACTTGTAAGTATCTTGATCCAGAAAACATAAAATCCGTACCCCGCAGTGGTACTTATTGCCTAAAAATTCACAAACCTCGGCAAAATTCTAAAAGACACACTATTCAAAACAAAATTTACTGAAGTAAAGAAACATAGAACAAACAAACTGAACCAAACGGACTCACAACGAGACCCAAACATTAATATACTTGCCTCGCTACTCGAAGAGCAAGACCACTAAAATGCATTAAAATAATTTTCACAAACACAAACAAAGGAAAGAATCTACACTGCGACTGATGAGAAACCACACTCGGGTTTCGAAACGCAAGCGTTAAAGGGCCACTCTATCAACTCTGTAACACATACTAGGTCCGGCTGCGTCTCGCCGTAAGCTTTCCCCACACAAACAAAACATTACCGTACACACTGATCCAAACTTCCCTACAAATATCCGAGGCAACACAAACATTTTTGTTAACACAAACAATCGGATAAGAATGTAGGAACACATTTTTGAAACGAATCAAACACAAACTCGACACAAAAACATTTTGGATAGTTAGGTGGGAGCCTCTTTCACACTTTTTACATTCATTGCTCTTGTGTGGGGGTTGTCAAGCTGATGTAATCGCAAGTCCTCAGATTTCAATCTGATATAAGTATGTATGTGAACAAGAAAAGTAAACTCATGAATTTTAATAGACGGGGTGGCTATGACCAATTTCAAGCCAGATTGGTCACAGCCACCCCGTCTAAGTCTGTGTGGGGAAAAGTTGTCCATGAAGTCACCTGATCTTCTGTTTTGGGGTTACTATCGACAAATGTTTGTCATGGAAACAGCAAATTTCTATTGTCAAGTTCAAAATTAGCAAGTTAAAAGCATTATTTTGACGTTTGCGTTCCGTTGTACAACAATCTAATCTTGTTATATCATACAACCATAGTTCTTCCATTTATAGTCTGGAAATTTTGGGGGTATATATAGCTAACGCATTTAAAGGATATTTTATACAAAAAATATGGTACGAATCGTAACTCTTAGCAATAGAAATTCATCGTCAAAACCACTGTTTAAGGAGCTCGGTATATTAAATACATACCAACAACATAGTTTACAATCGGCAATTTCTTCTATGACGTTTTACACGCGAGGTTGCCCACAGAAGTTTTTGATTTTTTTACGCCCATTAATCATTATTACTCACCAAGACAGAATGTTAGAAATGATCTTATAAGCCCTAAAATAAAACAAAACTCGGCTCAATTTAGTTTATAATTTGTAGAACTATGGAACAGTATACCATTAAATATTAGAGATATCAATTGCAGGTCACATTTCAAGCGGGTACAAACATTTTCTGAAAACTGAAAGTTAATCACACTGATGGCATCTTAGTTATGTGTACGTGTGCTTGTACGGGCTGAGGTGATTTGAAAGATTACTAGACATGTATTTTCGACCCTTTTGACATTGATTGTGTAAGCATACTGTAACTTCCATTATATTACTGGGAATAATAGAATCCCACACCCAACGGGTTGGGAGGAATGTCTCACACGAGTTGGGGAATTCTGTCTCACACGAGCCGAAGGCGAGTGTGAGACAGAATTTTCCCAACGAGTGTGAGACATTCCATCCCAACCCATTGGATGTGGATTATTTTTCTCACGTCCCTCCAATATCTTTAGAAATTGCATTTTATTGTGGTAGGTTTTATACTATCAAAAACCAGCAATCGATTGCTGTTGTTTAATTTGTATCATTCCGCACAAAAAATGAAGTTCCTTTCATTGATGCGCATATCAAACACGTTAACATGTATATAAGCGATATGGCAATTTTGTTTTGTTGGTCAGCCACAAAATTCTCCAGGTCATCTGAGGAAAATGTTGCGAAACAGCTCTGGTGGCCATCTGTTGATGACATTGCGTGGACGCTGTCGTATGAAACAGCCTCGTGTGCAGTTGGCTCGCTCATCGAAGTCTTTCGCTAACTGTATCGCTGTCAAGTCAGTTCTTCTCCAGAAAATATGTCGACGAGTGTAAACAGCCGATAGGTTTGTAATGGCCTGAATTCTCCCGTTACAACATAAAAGCGGTCATCCTCCGTGTATTTGTTGCCGACGCTGACCGTACTCAAATCTAGATCAACCTGTTCACTTTGCGGTTCAGTCGTCTGTCTGCTGTAGTGCCAGTTGTACATTACGCGATGTTCTATTCGTCAAATAATTCGTACAGAGAACTAGGCGCTGAGCAGAATTGACCAATCAACATACGTTTCACATACGAGGTGTTCGTTCGCGCAACAATACAGAGTGTGAGAACAAATTGATCTCACACTGGTGTTCTCACACTCCCAGCGCACTGGGGACGTGAGAAATTTAGTCACCGGACATTTGCCACCTACCATTCCCCCCCCCCGCCGGCTATTTACCACCAGACACTTACCACTCGGACACTTACCACACAAGACATTTACCACCCGGACAATTACCCTCTTTTAAAAATTAATTTTAAAGGACGTCTGATTCATTATCTTTATTTTCAAACAGTTTCAACTTTGTTTTGACATAGCATAGACACTGTCTATGATTCAAACAGCCTTATGGAGTGTATTTTATATGTTGGTGATGAAGGAATTAGTAAATATTTTATGAAACATCTAACACACATTCTACCCCTAAAACATGAAACTGAAGATGTGTGTAACTTTCGATGCAATCCGGATTTGACTAAAACAAGACAAAAAATGGAAAAAGAGACAAATATTATCAGTTGGCTAGTGTTAGGGTTAAAGTAAGGTTTAGGGTAAGGCAATAAAATGATTCGTATAAAGACATTATTTCAGTCCGGTTACACCATATAGTTAACGTTGTCATTTTAATGTCATGTATAGTGTTAATTTATTATATAATGCATGGTGAGATATAATGTCAAGTTCAACATTAACATTTCAACTGATGGCCGAAGACAACTACGCATGGCGTATAGTGGTTAGAGTGAGGTTCTTTAGTTCAGGCGTGCGGGCTTCGATTCCCTGATAGGCGTAGAGTAAAATTTAGAATGTATAGTAACACTTGCGAGGCATAGTGAAGGGTAACTCACATGTGTCATCCATTAGGAGACAGTTCTACAAAAGATGCACACCCAGTATTCGCGAGTGTTCGGGAACATTCTTTTTTTTTTTTTCATCATTTCCCATCTGACGTAATTTTCGGCAAAGCAATATTGTTGTTATAAATAGATAGTGCTAGGGCGTAAATATCCGGGTGTTAAATGTCTCGGTGGGCATTGGTTGGTGGTAATTAGCCTGGGGGTAAATGTCTGGTGGTGATTGTCCAGGTGGTATTTGTCAGGGTGCTAACTGTCCTAGAACCCCAAAATCACACATTCTGCGAATGTCGTTCGTGCAGCAGCTGCGACACTAACTATATCAATCTGAAGTTAGATGTGTGTGGAGTGTCTGTTCATAATTTCATAATCTGTCGATGTATCGATGGTCAGTAAATTTCAAAGTGCTATTTCAAAATTGTTCAAAGTTTAAGACCATGTGCGGTCAACTTGCGCTCTTAATCTCCCAACGATTCCCACGAAGCTTCAACAAGTGTTGTTTGACAGAAAACCCGATCATGTGACACGACGAACTTAATAGACATTCACTACATAAAACCGATAGCATCATAATTAACAAGACGAGGAAAACAATTACAGTTGCTACTTACCTGCAATGAACCATCCAAGGGAAATTAGAGCTATTACAACATCACAAGCTACGCAGCATCGTGGACAATCTCCTCCAACCGAGATACAGTAAAAATGCGGCCAAATAAGCAGAGATATCAGAATCAACAGCGCCCCCATTCCAATGTTGTAAATAGGAATAAAAGGTTCACCTTTGCATTTGTCCAAGAACGAAGCTCCTAACCATTTGGAGATTAAAATAATTTTGGAAGCCTGGAGTTATCATTTACTACTAAATTAAGGTCACACCTTTTCAAAGTAATAGTATTCATTTCTTTACCAATGCTCAGCTATTACCATACTCAGCGAAAACAATCAAACTCTGAGCATCTTCTGTGTCTAAATCTTCGCGTTGTTGTTGAGAGGCAGTTTAATTTAGCAGTTGTTCACTCGATGAGAGTATGTGCAGAGATGTTTTAGGTGGAAAGACTCGCTAAAAACACCAATGATTCGCATAGGTTCTCACAGCGTTGGTTGGACAGTGTATTTTTGAAACAGCTATTGATTCCGACAAACGTTCAATTGTCGTTTTAAGCTGCGTTCGTATGTGAATAAATAAGTTGGATTTGTGATGAAAAATACTTTCCGAAGTCAGGATGAAGGAAATAAATACACTCACCTATAACTATCATGGCGATGGAGATAGGGATCACAATGAAACACTTGGACGGCACAGGTGGTACGATTAACTTTGAGATAAAGAGAGATTGAAAACGTAACTATGGTTAGTTCGCGCCTCGAAAATACAAAAAAGAAAACACTTTGTTTCAGCTTTTCTTAAGCAAAACTTCAACATCTGTCTGTCAAAATCAAGCATAATTATCACGGCTTACTGAGCAAAATGTGCAACCAGAGAAACGAATTACCAATATTTACCGATATTCGGACTTCAAAATGGCTATGGAGGATTCCCGACAACTTTATCTACTCAATAAGCTTCAAAATGAGCTCCCACAAATGACGGGCCGAAATAATATTGCTAAAATTTGAGAGTCTGAATATCTGTCCCCGAGGCGCGTTCTACCTTAATTTGAAATGGGAACCAGATATTCAGACTCTGTCACTGAAATTTTCAAAATTGTGAACTGTAGTCTGCTGCGTGTGTGTACCCATTTTGGCAGCTGTGAACGATATGAAATTCTCACTTTCCCTTCGCTATATCCAAAGCTTTGGATGGTGACTCCTGATTTTTAGTTTTTTATTGTACAAAGGGAATGATTTCAAATTTTCCTTAAGGCAACTTTGGACAAAATAAAAACTATTATTAAGCGCGTAATACTACCTTTAGCAGACATTTGCGGTTTCAAGTATAAGGGAATAAGTGCTTTAGGGAACCAGCAGGATAAACGTTTAAGCGCAGAAGAGAAACAAAATTCATCAACTTTTCTTTCGGGGCTCCGTGACGTTAGCCGAAATGTTATGAGGTCCTTCTTATGAGAGAATATTTTGGTGACTCCCCTCCAACCCTATCCCACCAACATAAAAATGTAGCCTCGACCAGCACGGACTTATCCCGTATTCTCTCTTGCAAACTACGCGTGCACAATGTTTTCTCTATGCATAACTAGACATATTTGTGTAATTATATATCTTGTACAACAATGTACTTTAGAATATGAAGATTAAGACGACAATTGCATACACGAATTTTGATTTTGAAATTTCAGCCAAAAGTGTCATTGCACTATACATTGTCTATGGTGCAAACTATGATTTTTTCCTATAAAAGACTGCCTATATCTGTGCAGTTAAGTGTGGCTATACTCACTGAGCCGGCTACAACAGTCATAGTGCGTCATAGCCAGCAGGGGTCTGTGAGAGAGTCTAGGTATGTGTGTGTATGAGAGAGAGAGAGAGAGAGAGAGAGAGAGAGAGAGAGAGAGAGAGAGAGAGAGAGATGACGATGTTTTTCTCAGTGTTAGGTTGTTATCGTATGTACTAATCCAAGAAGTGTTCCTATACAAAACCATCAGGATATTCGTAAGGATACTCACACAGCTTGTATTCTTGACAATTTATACCACAAAATTCATCAACATGACCTTCTTCACTGACTGTAAAATAAATTTGGATAAATGACATAGTTGTCTAAATTGAGTCTCAATACTGAAAGTAGTGTAATGCA
Source organism: Ptychodera flava (assembly GCF_041260155.1). Lineage (NCBI taxonomy): Eukaryota > Metazoa > Hemichordata > Enteropneusta > Ptychoderidae > Ptychodera > Ptychodera flava. Next base: position 3,585,566 of record NC_091928.1, read on the forward strand.
TGGCGGTCATACATTGATAGGAGGATATGGTCATATATTGTCAACTCTTGCAAAACCTTTTATCTAATCTTTTAACTTTCTACACATTAACTGTCAATCAACTATTCTCAAACTGTTGCCAAATTTTCAAATTGGCCGAATGCATTATGTACCTGTCTATACATGCGTTGGTGACGGAGTATATCCCACAAAAGCATAATTTGAGTACCTGTATTTGCTCTCTGCATACTCTCTGTATATATCTGTATATTCTCTGCAAATACCTTTTACATGAATTGTATTTTCAGGTATCAACGCATATATATTAACATTTTATTACACTTTTCTTGGAGTTTACTATGAAATTATTCTTCTTACTTAGCCGGCTTTTTCTGCCATTCTGGAACAAGGCTTCCAAGAGTTTTTCTATTAATCTGAAACAGAGCAGTTAGAGAGTCCGTTTTAATCAGCGAGTTCTCTGACCATTTTGCATTGATCATACCATGATTGGCAGTTAAGCATATATTTAGAAATTGTTTAACTTCATTTTATTTTGATGTTTAACAAACAGCAACTAATGTGATTTTGCAATTGTAGGCAGGGTATATGCAACGATGTATTTTATCAATTGGAAAAACATTGTATACTGTAAACTGTGCGGATATCATCTCTAGTTTACATACAAAGCTAAAGGTCGTGAACTAGTACTTGTTGTACAAAGTTCACCTTGGACTTATGTTTTATTCGTTTTCTCGTTCTGAGAAGTGGTACAAAGTCCAGAGCTTACTATGAATACAAGCTGTAGATACGCATCTATCTGTTAGCGGGGTAGCGTGCGTCTCTATGCGGGTCATAAAAAGGTCAACCCCGCCAAGGATACTTTTGATGATCCGTGGCTGGGTTGACTTTTGATGACCCGCATAGCGACGCACGCTACCCCGCTCAACAGATAGCTGCGTTTATACGTCATTAAGCTTCGGTTTTGTTGAGACATCTAACGATTCCTGAAAGTTCGTCTGTTTATCCTAAAAAAGATACTTTAACCCCGACAAATTTGTAGTGCCTTGCAGTGGCTGTTTTAACCCTCCGCTAGTAGTACGATATATATGGATACAATAATAGTAATAATAGTAATAATAATAATTATTATTATTATACACCTACTGCCGTAACCTATGGGAGTTTGACCGTCCAATAACTTTCCGTATTTTGTATAGTACGCGGAGTCCCGAATACGGGAGACGCGCGACGCGCCTGTTTGGGGATTGTAGCAATTTTATTTCAACAATCGCGCGCATTCCACTCATATCGCGCGTGCCGCATCCCTCAAAATTTACCATAGAATTAGTTTATACGGACGATTAATGGAGGGAGGTGTATAATAATAGGGTTATACACAAAATACGGCCCTGTATGGACTCGGGCTCAGTGAGTGACGTATTGGACGAGCCGAACGTCACTCACTGAGCCCTCGTCCATACAGGGCCGTATTTTGTCAATAACCCTATATAATAATAATAATAATAATAATAATAATAATAATAATAATTAATATAAGTATTATATAGAAATAATAACGCGAATAATAATAGGTTCAATTTCCATGAAAATTTCACCATAAGGGTATTTTAGGTCGAAAAGACCAAATATGATATCGATTTCACTGCCCCATGTTTCCATGGTAACCATTTTAGGGGTTGAAAATTTCAGTTTTTCTAATATCCCATGAAAAGTTACTTTGATTGTTATGAAAATTATCTAGTGGGGGAGTTTGGGTGAGACAACACAAAACACCAGACATATTTTAATGTTTTGAGTTACCATGGTAGCCAGTTTGGGATTAAAAATGTTACTTTTTCCCTAATTCCTATTAAAGAACTATTGATTGATGTAAAAAATTGATAATAAGGGTTTTTCTGGTTAGCACACCAAAAAAAATCACACTCATTTTAATGTGAGATGTTCCATGGCATCCATTCAGGAGTAAAAATTACCAGTTTTTCAAAGATTCCACCTAAAATCCAGTAATCAACAGAATGTGTTATATCAAAGGGATATTTTGGGTTAGAAAGACCAAATATCCAGTGTAAAAATCCATTAATCAACAGAAATATTATACCAAAGGGTTATTTTAGATTAGAAAGACAAAATATGATATCCATTTTTACTGCCCTGTGTTTCCATAGTAACCTATTTGCGTTTTAAAATTTCATTTTTTTTTTCAAAATTCCATTAAAAGTAATCCCAGTAACTATGCAAATGCTCTCCTAAGTGTATTTATCACAGCATGAACTCAATGTTCATTTTTGTTTTATGTTGCCATGGTAACCTATTTGGGAACCAAGGCTTTTTATTTAAAACAATAGACCCTTGAAAGGGTCTATGTTAAAACATAATTCACTGTTTTTTATTTATTTTATGGATTTCTAAGTAACAACTTTTAACGTTTGTTCTATAATAATAATAATAATAATTGTAATTTCTTTGCCTTCATTCTAGGAAGAATAATTAAGATAATGTACATTGGGGCCATTGTTATCAAAATTTGTTTTCCGTTTATTTTAGTGTGTTTGAATTAATTTTATATAGACCAGAAATAATTTTTCAAACATTTTTAATTTTGTTTCATGCAGTCATCCCAAATAAGTGTTATAGAGTATAGTACCAACTTATTATGCATTCATCGAATTAATTTTATGCCTTCAAATTAATTTTATGTGCTAAAATTAATTCTACTTGAATCTCAAATTAATTTTATGAACCCAATTCCCCTTATCACCCAATGTACCATTATTTATCAGAAACAGTAACAGTAGCGCACAGTTTTTTTTGTTTTATTTAAAACATAATTCACTGGTACTTATTTATTTTATGGATTTATAATTAACGACGTATAATAATGTTCATTTTATAATAATTTATTTTGATTTCTTTGCCTCATTCCAGGAAGAATAATGAAGACAAATTATTTCTGATTGTTTAACTAAAGTAAAATTATGGCCATGTAGTGGTGCATTATTTTTTGTGTGACCTGGCGTGACCCCATAAACTCTATGATTCTGATGATTAGCTAGATCTCCCCTTTCCATGGTAGCAATGGCTAAATTTGAACATGGTCCCTTTATACCTTGAAACATTTTTTTTAAACCCAGCAGGCCAAGACAAGGGGAAATATTACAAGTTAAATGTTTCATGTTTAATATTGCCCAGGGCTGGAAATTAACTTTTTTTCCCTGGTAGTCCACTTGGGCAACCATATTCTGAAGTTAGTAGCCCGGTGACACTGGCTGGTAGCCCATGCATATTTTAGATCAGGGGTATCTTTTTTCGTTAACCAGACAAGAAAGGGCTATTTTACAAGGTTCTGCCCATGAAGTGAATTTTCTAGTCTTTTGATTTGTATACTTGCACACCTTTAATGCCCAAGGAAACAGGTGTAATGGACGACAGTGGGATTCAAAAGCTTTGTGACCTATAAACAACCGTTTCACTCTCACAGTTGTATGCAAATTTTAAAAGTCGTCATGACAACATTACAACAATATGGCCTTTTCAGCACTGAGATATACTGTAGCAGGGCTAAAAATAGACCATGGCCCTTCTGTTGGGAGGAGGCATAATTTCCGTGTCATTGTGATTGATACATTATTATCAAAATGCAACGAGAATGCATTTTTATTGGCCATCATACCCTGTGCCTGTCATTCAAGTACGTCAGTTCAGATATGGAAACTTTGTTGCAAAGTTCCACCGCACGGCCGGTCGTACTATATCGTCTCTACTATGGCAAATTTCTATGCCCAGCTGGGTTTGACTGCATTTATCTAGCTCGTCCCAAAGTGACGGACGCATCTTTCAACCTTTCAGCTTGGTGAAAAACACATTTATTGATTCGCCAAAGGCCTGTGGACTCGCTTATTTTTGCACAAGTGCTACATGGACATAGGAAAAAGTTGTTGAATACTCACTGTTTCAGTGAATCCGCCATGATGAGAGTTCTCAAATCAAAAACTGTTGCCGAGCTCGAATACAAAGGTCTTCTCATTAAATTACGCCATTGTTATACAAGAGTTAGCATTCCAAAGTCTGTCACCCTGATTTTTTCAAAGTTTGGAGAAGGCCGGCATTTCCATCTGAATGATTGAACGACGTGAAACGCTAAATTCCATCGCATATTATCTGGCAATATGTACAGTAGAAATACTGTATACCGTCGCTCCAGGTAAGTATAAGCTTATACTCCACAAAATGGCCACAGGCGGCGTGAACTTTCTGAAAGGATTTCCTAAACGTCCAACTTGTTACCTTAGGGACTCACTTGTGATGTCCTGAAAAGTATTCTCTGCAGTAATTCCAGTTTCTGTCAACATGCAAAGCTCAACGACAAGATTATAGCACGAGACGTAGTGTACAGACTACACATTCACGCGCAGTAAACTCAATTGCGCATGCTCATATAGGCAGACTACACTGGCAAACGAGTGCGCATGCATGAAGGTATATTTGCAGCAAATACACTGGCATAGACTCTCCACAGTTGCTGTGCCTTATTTTGTGCACGCCCACGACTGCCACGATGGGCCTGCATTCGAACACCTCTTTTTCAGAATTTCCACAGCTTCAATGAACTGTTATTAGATTTCTATATAATACTTATAGCCCCTAAACTTGTAATAATAATAATAATAATAATAATAATAATAATAATAATTATTATTATTATTATTATTACTATTACTATATTATTATTATATATTATTATTATTATTATTATTATTATTATTATTAAGCACTTTTATAGCACCATATATCCACTAATGAAAGTGCTCAAAGAAGCTTTGACATAAGTAAAAAACTCCCAAATTATTCTAAAACTCCGATATAAAAAAAAGAATCACGAATCACAAAATAAAAAAGTGGACAAGACAATAAAAAAGCGTAAAACATTGGCTAGATGAAAATCCATAGACGTGTTTAAAAGATGAGTCTTAATAAATCGTTTAAAATTATCCAGGTGAGTGCACTGTTTGATGGAAACATTGGCTAGATGAAAATCCATAGACGTGTTTAAAAGATTAGTCTTAATAAATCGTTTAAAATTATCCAGGTGAGTGCACTGTTTGATGGAAATCGTCAGGTCATTCCATAATTTCGGTGCAGCGTATCTAAATGCACGGTTACCAAATGACTTGGTTGAAACTCTCGGTAACTTCAACATGCAACTATTCTCAGAGCGGAGACAACGAACCGGTCGGTATTTGGAAAGAAGATCACACATGTAAGGTGGTGCACTATTGTGAATTATGCGAAATGTATACAACAAAATCTTGAATTCAATGCGCTTGTTGACCGGCAACCAGTGGAGCTCGCGAAGGACAGGAGTGATATGATTGAACTTCCTGGCTTTGGTGATGAGGCGGGCAGTGGTATTCTGAACAAGTTGTAGCTTATTCATACTGTTTTGAGAGATTCCATAGAGGAGACTATTACAATGATCCAGTCTCGATGTAACAAAAGCGTGGACTAGGTGTTTGGTTGTGTCCTTTGTCAGATACTTGCGAATGTAACTGATGTTCCTGATATGAAAAAATGCAGATTTGCACACAGCATTGACATGGCCATCCATACTCATTGAGTTATCAAATATAGTCCCTAGATTTCTTGCAGAAGCAGTTGGTATGATGGTAGAGTTGTCTATTTCTAATGACTTTGATTCATGGTCCAGGTTTGAAAGATTCTGACGAGAACAGAAGAACCGTACTTTCGTCTTATCGGAGTTCAATTTCAATAAATTTGTGGTCATCCAGTGACGAATATCTTTTATGGCATTTTCCATTATGTTGATGCTCGAATCGATGCTAGTTATTTGAAACATGAATAGAGTTGTATGTCATCGGCGTACAGATGAAAGTGTACATGGCGTCGCCTGATACAATGATAATTTTTTTACTCCATTTTATTCGAAAATAGCTACAGGGAGGGGAGGGAAATCCCCCTCCCTGTAGCCAGCGCAGCCATAGCAAAAGTCATTGACACATAAATGCTAACACGTAAGCGGATTGCACGCAAGCAAGCGTTGGCAGTGAGTCATAGACCACTGACATGGATTGCGCAAGTAAGGGTGCTCTGTAGGGAACTCACGTAGATATGCATGGTATTTCATAATCCTCGCGTATAAGTATTGCAACAGAGACCATCATTTTCACACTACCCCTAGGTAGTCACGGAGCGAACAATACATTCTAGCTATTCTGGCTACATTACATGTAAGTATAAAAATGTTTTGGTCCATAATTCACACCTAGACCAAAGTTACCAGGGTTTGACATGATTGACGTATATACAGTAAAGAATTAAATAATATCTTGTTATAATATACAACGCGTAAAGATGATCATTTGGATTGAAAGCAAAACGGGTGAACCCGTTACTGTTAATTTTAACCCTCGCATTGACATAACACAGTTTACTAAAATATGACTGCTAGAGTGCGCACGCTATAATTCGTGGCATAACATAACAGTGTTCACGTTGATTTTTCCTCCTCGTGTACGGCATACGCATTAGTCTGCTTAAAATTGCGTAATGGCTCAATTTGCATAAATCCAATATGGTGGCCAACATTTTTACAAACGACACTGTCGGTCATATACCACGCATGGAAGATGCTATTTCTGTGATTTTAAAGTTTTAATATTTATTTGGGTATGAAGAAACACTTTTAGTGGTTCGATTTTTACAAAGGCCCTTTGATAATTTGCATAAATTAAATATGGCTGCCATATTAATGCCCTGTTGCTTAATAGCTTTAATGTTAATAAGGGTTTGGTATAGTTTTTAGCACTAGGAATCTATCAAATAGAAAGTGTTAAGTCCCTGTACATTTATTTTTAAAATTTTGAATTTTCTATATATGACGACTGTTAATGATTGTTAGTCTTCTGAATAATATATTCTCTTTCTGAATATAACATTGGATTCACCTGTGTACGGCATTTTTGTTATTTGTATGGGTGTTTAACACTGTACAGTGTCAAAACATGTAATCTGTAATGTTTACTGTTGAAAAAAGACGTGTTTAAAATCTTCAGTTTTTAATTTAGACTGAACCCTCTTCTTATGGATGGGTGCATCTTTATAAGATCCCCCAAGATGATAGGCAAGAAGTCATAACACATATCAGCAAAAATACAATAAACACAACAAAGCTAAAAAACAGAAAAAATGATATGACCAAAATAAAAAATGCCATAATACACACAAATTAAAACTTAGATCTATTGCAAACAATGTCAGATTCATAAAAACTTTATGGACATACAAACTCACAAAAACTGAAATCTGCATGCTTTAGCAAAGGCTTACAATTAATTCAAACACAGAATCTAACTATTACACAATACAAACAAGTACATCATGAGTCATTTTTCCAAGTGTCATTTTTCCGGATGTACATGTTTGTATTGTGTAACGGTTGGATTCTGTTGGCTGATGAGTTGTTTGAATTAATTTTAAGCCTTTGCTAAGCATGCAATTTTCAATTTTTGTGAGTTTGTGTGTCCATAAAGTTTTTAAGTTTTTAATTTGGTCACATTTTTTTGTTTCTGTGTTTTTATTATCTTTTTTGTCTTTATTGTATTTTTGCTGTTATATGTGATGACTTCTTGCCCATCATCTAGGGGGAGGTACCAAAGTCTAAGATGCATTCGTCAATAGGAAGGGGGTTCGTCTAAATCAAAAACTAACGATTTTATACGCGACTTTTTTTAAGCAGTAAACATGAAAGATTGCATGTTTTGACACTGTACAGTATAAAACACATATTAACACGATTGGAGCTAATTTAGGATAATTGGATGGTATAGATCGAGGTGTTGCGTCATTCTGGTTGGAGTAGAGAAAACACAAACCAACGTACTGCACTTCTCTTAGGTTAACGCGATAATCGGAAAAAGTGAACGAGAGTATGGTAACGGTTGCGTCGGATTCTTTCGGAAGGGTTGTCTTGTTTCCGTGTTTTACCAAATATGGAAGTACATTTGAACACGAGGGTGATCGTTTTTGTTCGTAAACTTTCGGGCATTTCCGCATTCAAAGGTTAGGCTGCCGAATGTCCATGTTACGAATGTCCATGTTTACGGAGAATCGTACTCAAATTTGGATGGCTCCCACTGGCGAAATACGAACCAAAACCCGGAAGTAACGCGATATTTTTGATCGGTGGTATGTATTTTGACGCTCATTTTATCATTAAATGAAATTTTCCTGGTATTCAACGTAATTTTACTGTAAAGTGTCGTTCATTGAGCGAAAGTTCTAATGGTGTTTGCACCCGGCCGCGGTCAGGCTTTCTCGGCCGTGGTCGCTCCATGGCAACGATCGATTGTTTACGCATTACGAAAAAGAGCGCCCTTTTCAAGTTTGCCGGCAGCTGACGTACCGTACTGATAGCCTCTAATAGTAATGTTTACGTTTCATTATGGCTCACAATTTTGATTTTCACCGGCTGGTTTTGAAAGGCAGTTGTCGTCTTTGTGGAGATAAAATTCGCTCATCTGGAGGATCGTCTCGCATTTATAAATGTGAAGATTTTCGTAAAGATTTACTTGTTTACTTCGGCATTGACGATCTCGGTAGCAGTGACATCTACCCAACTAACTTCTGTCACAAATGTAGAAAGACACTAGGACGTTTGAAGGCGGCAACTTTGTCTGGAAAGACATGTAGCTCGAAGCTAGGACTTGCGGAGTGGTGCAAACATCCAAGAACAGATGAGTGTAGAGTGTGTGTTAGGTACAGTCAGAGAGGAAGATAGATAGAGTGGCAACGGGTATTGTTTAAGGCGTGAAGCGGTTAAGTAACCCATCCATGTTCGCCTCGCCTCAGGTTGCTCTCGCCTCTCTTTTCCGAAGAGTGCCGACCATGAATCCTTCGGTAGTTTTCGAATTTTCGCCAATTTTTAAGCGAAAGTATGTTCGGCAAAGTTTGTGTTGTTGTTGTTGTCGTGTGGTGCTGAGCAGAATTGACGTGCTGGCGAAAACGGAAGTGTTTTGAGCTTCAGGAAAACGAGTTTTACCGTTTAAAAACTCCTCTCATATTTTTATGAATATATAATGAGTGTGTTTGAACCAAATTTGAAAGTCTTTTATCGATAATGTCTGGTTTTACTCAATGGTTTACGGTCAGTCGTACCCTCTTTTACACGTGCGTCAAGGAAGGACATGTTTATGAAACTGCTGGCGTGTTATGTTTTGATTGGCGTGAAGCAGTGTTTCTGGCCTGAGAGCTCACAAAGTAACTATGGTTGCTACGCGACTGGCAGTACGATGCCATCTCGTCGTATTTTTCGCATAATCTCGTGTAATCATCAACCACAAACAAAGCCTCCAAAAAGTTTAACACCTTTGGAGCTCATTTTAATATGAAAAGCCAATAGTCTACCGAGACGACCATGGAACAAAAGGTATGCAAGTGTTGCTACTCTGTCTATGTTACTCTGTGGGTACAGTAAGAGAGGAAGAAAGCCTAGTAAACAAAGATTGCCATGTACTGCTTGCCCTAGTGCTGCTGAAAATGATTTACAGCAAAAGTCTCTGCAAGCAACCACTCTGCTGGTAGACAGAAATTTAGTTGAATGTCTTGAGAGAGAAATCCACAAGAAAGCTATGAAATCGTTGAAAACCTCTGCCCCCCCTATAGATTGGGTCATGTCCGTCCGTCCGTGCGTGCGTGCATGCGTGCGTGCGTCCGTCCGTGCGTCTGTCCGTTCATGCAGATATCTCAGGCATGCCCTGGTCAATTTCTTTCTGGTCAATATCAATCTTGTAGATTTTCAGATATGTAAACGTACGCCATTCTGTGTAAAGTGTTGTCCTGTACTGATCAATATCGAGCTTATTAGCCACATCGTAGAATGAAAAATACATCTCAAAATCCCTTCGGCTTAACTCTTTCACTTTTGCTGTTATTTCTTACACATCTCGCAGTGTATTGTAAAACATGAATGGGGTCCACGACGCCAAATGGGCTTTGGTCACTATGAACTCTTTGTACAGAGTCCACCTATGACTCAGTGGTTCCTTATGATTCTCCGAAGCCAGTATTATACAATGGCCACTGACAAGCAGCCTACTTGATATACACGCCATTAAATCACTCTTTTGTTCAGATCATTATAGTTTCTGAAACAATCATCTCAGTTTTATGAAATGAAAAATTACGTGATTTGATCCTTGACAGGTTTTGTGTGCGTTTTTATTGTCCCAATGTTCAATTAATGGCCTTTTATTTGGCTCAGGGCAGTCTGCTCGTCTAACGGACAAACAATGTTATGTGGTACTATATATCTTGGCTCTTACTGTCGAACAACAATCATTACGGTCATCAATAGTTCATAAGTGTGTATCCAGAACGAGCTAAGTGTTATTATCATGGGGCCCTTGAAATCTTTAAAAAGGCGATAGTCGGAATACGAATTAGGTGCAATAAGTTAACAAATCGAAACAGTTTTTGTAGCATATTGAATTTAATGACATAACTCGCTCCTGCTACTCAAAATGTCTTTCTGCGGTATTATGGCGATAATGTGTTATTAAAATAAGAGCTGGGTTAACTTACCACTTTTCTTTTAAGAAACCGTAGATATATTATCGTCCTGAGCCCAGGTCGGGTACATACGTCTCAGTTGCGTGCATACATGTTCAGTGACCTTACAGCGCTGTTAACACACCCCTCGAAAGGTTACATTTGCGCATGTGTAAACATTGCTTTAAGAACGACACTAAAGCACAGTTGATGTTCGTCGCGCGTCGTCTCGTGAAAAATAGACTTATTCTCGAGAGTAATGGATTTAAAGCTTCCAGATTGTATAAAACAGATGTATTTGTACTTATTTTAAGTTAAATACTCTATACTTCCACATTGTTCGTTTTAAAAACTTTGGTCCTCCTCACAATGTCCTCAATATCAAAAACTTTGAGAATTTTGCCATCGTTCTTGACATTTTTGTCGATAGGCATAAAAATATGTATAAGAGCTTTAAAGACATATTTATGTCTATCGCCAAGTATTCTTTCCTTAGTGTTACAAGCAGATTAACAATAGTGCATAATTGATGTGGCCATGCTTATGTGGCAACTCCATTAGTTTATAACTTAGATTGAGCCACGTTGACAGAATATTTGGATTCTAATTGTATTTCAATACTTTTCTGGTCTAACGCTTGTAAGGGTTCATTTGAAGTTCTTAGTTTCTCGAAAAATGGAAATTAGACGTTTCCCAATCAGAGTTCACACAGGAATGGCGGACATTTTGAACTCCAAATAAAGTAAAGTAAAGGTTTGGTACTTTGTTTCTGTCGTTATGCAATTTGCACAGGGAACTTTATCTTCATTCATGCATGGCTTTGTAAGAGAATGGTTGAAAGTTTCAATAGATACAGTTTGAGCAAAATTTTTAGTTTTTCACTTTCGAGCTAGGTGCATAATACCTAGCGTATTTTTCAGTATCTAATACAAATAAAATGATAAGCTTTTTGTTTTTGTTTTTTTCTTGTCTCTTGAAAGATCTGTTTGGTTTTCGCAGACATATATGGAGATCACCGTCTTGGTATTGACTTCACAACTTCATACATTTTATGTGTTAGAGACAACCTAAAACTCAATGCCTAAGACCAAATCATAAGCGTTTCAATGTCTCTGTGTATCACTTGAATGGAGAGAGAGAGAGAGAGAGAGAGAGAGAGAGAGAGAGAGAGAGAGAGGGAGAGAGAGAGAGAGAGAGAGAGAGAGAGATTTTCATTTAAAAAACATCCTATTATCTATCGATTTTTATCGATTTTAATAATATTTACCTAATTTCCTTCTCACAAATGAATTTTAACGCTCAATGATAGACTAATGTGGAACTTGCATCATCGGCAGTCAGAAAGAAGAGGACCAGCTAGCGCTGGCATATTACATCTGGAATGTATTGTTACGCGCAGAGAAAACGAACAAAAGGGTGAACTCAGCAGTTTCCGTTTAAACAAAATTTATTACGAAAATAAAACTAATTGCTAAGTCAGGATAGAGTACAAGCTTTAAAAGTGTACAGACTACTTATCTCAGCTGGGACGGCAGAGCTCCAGTCTCAGAGTTGTAACAGTCAGTCGGATGAATGAACAGTCCTTTGGCTTGCAGGCTCGAAACTGCACAAAGTCCACAGTATAAATCCAGCGTTGGCAGTGAAGGTCTTGAAAAGTCTTGAGAATGACTACTGCTGGAGTTTAGCAACACACAAGAGAACACGATCCCAAAAGTCTGACTGGAAGCTGAGCACGTCCCTTTTATAAAGGCATATAAGAACAATCTAGAACTTTTATTGACATGCTAATTACTGTTCTAAAATTATCCTCCCTTACACAACTAATCAACTTTCCAGAACATTCCAAACATGACTAATTGAATTCAAGGTTATGAGGTCATTAAGGGCAGTGACCTTGAGAATGTTCTAGACTAATTGAACTCAGGTCATGATGAGTATGGGGGAAATGACCTACATAACAGTATCATTCTGCTAAACTTTGCGGAATAAACGCTGAAATCAAAGTCGAATTACAATTGTTCTGCAAAGTACCGGGTAAAGTTGCTTATCAATTTTTTAGACTCTCCGGAATTCCCTTTAAAAAATTCACCTCTGTCATGGACCTTGCAAAGGCTCACACGCAACCCTGTGATAGATCTGTGTCAACAAAGAGAGTACTGTTGTGAGGATATTCATGCTGGATACAATGTTCTATACCGCGATTATTTACCGGAGCTTGGGATGGTACCAATTTTAATTTTTAAAATTTTAATGGTACCTGTCGTAATTGACAGAAGAACTTTTATACATGGCAGTTGTCTGAAAATTTTACTTGTCTCATACCTGTATGCATACATTGTTGGAAGAGTTAAAGGACCAAGTCAGGGCTACAGACTTTTGGATTTCTTGTTGTGTGTATTGGGGATACTGATCTTTATTTGATAAAAAGTTGCCGACAAAATCTTACATTCCATCACGTGTACACTAAGATTATTTAGCAGAGGAAGTTCTATTAGTATTTATTATCATTACAGTGGCACTTACAGGGGCAGTAGCTGTATTAATTTTAATAATGTTGGCAGTATTTTGTTCAGTATGTATACTAGGTCCTCGCTTTACTCCCTACGGCATGTTAAATGTCCAGTATTCAGCTTGTCAACACAGCCTGTGTATGTGTACTGTGCATTTGTATAGTTGACAAATATTAGCCAGAACTCTAATTCATTAATCAACAAAAGTAGGCCTATATACATGTACAAAATTTGTTGAAAAGGTGAATATTGTAAGTTGCAGCCTGCAATCTTTGGGGTGAAAGAATGAAATTGTGATGGATAAAATGGACATTTTCGAAAAATATTAACAGTTGCAGCTTCTGTCCCGTGCTACAAGTTAAGTCTGTTTGTTGGCTTTTCTATGGCATTAATACTATTTTGGATTTCAAAAACATGAAAGTAATGAAATGCAATAGATGATTCCAGAATTTTCTATGAACATCAGAACCACTAGATGACATAACAGTGTTTTTAATTTTTATTGAATTACCTACGAAACTGTGGAAATCTTAAAATGTAAGAACATAGGGAACCAAAATATTTTCGTATCCCCAATACAGAGTGCAAACTTTACAACACCTCTCTACTACCCCCAGAACTTTCAAGTTACCCCTCGAGTTCCTCCATCAAATTATGTTACGATCAAATCAAATCACACATATTGGTACGTCGGTGTACAGTCTCTCCACAAAGGGGAGAGGTTAGGAAAACATGTTGAAATGTAGGCCCTCGATTTCTTTCTTTTCGAAGTTACAGCGTTGTATAGTATTTTAACCTGCCTCAGTTGCCATATTGGCGACCCGGAGCTGTTTTAATCCTGGATTGTTATATGTGAAATTTATAGACCTACATGAAATGAACCTATCACAACGTCACCGATGACGTGGTAATAGAGTCGCACTCCACATCCGGGGACAGAGAAAGAATATAAAAAGTAAACAATCGATGCAAATCAGTAATACGGTGGTAGAGTTCATAGGTCGTTGCAGAACTTATTCTGATTGTCATATCGTCTCACCAACGACCATGTCGCATCGTCCGATGACCTGTAAAGAAGAGAACCTGGCTGCGAAGTCCGATGAGCCAGTTTCAGGACAGCAACCGCTGTATTGTACACGTCATCCTGACAACCCGATGAGCTTCTACTGTGACACGTGTGACGTAGTAATCTGTCATAAATGTACGACATAAGACCATCCAATCACAGATCATAAATACAGGTACTTGGACGACGCAGCCGCAGAATACTCCAAAGATTTGAAGGCTGTAATCGACAAAGTGAAAGTGAAAGAAAATGAAGCTGGCCAAAGCAAAGCTGTAGTCATGGAAATGATCAGATCACTTGATAGATGTTATTATAGAGAGGAAAAGAAAATGACAAGACACATCGAGAGACGACGTGTCACACTCGTTTGCGACTAAAATATGGTGACATGTTGCTTCGGGAATTAAATAACGTATACGACAAAAGGAACAGTGACTTAAACACACAGCTTACGGAATTAGAGCGCATCAAGTGTGACATGTCACATGCAAGAGAATATACTGAGAAACTGATGCATTATGGGAATGCTGCACAGTTGATGTCAGCCAAGAAAGAAATCGCATCTCAAATGGAGGAATTATTAAATGCGGAGACAAAAACTGACCCGGATGAGACTGATTACATGGAGTTCAGCCGTATGATGATTTCTACACCACAAAATCTGTACGAATTTCCAGTTCGGATAAACCTTGTATAACTCATTAAGTGCATGATAAAATGTCGCAAGAAAGCATATAAAACTCACAAATGGACCCTTTATAGGTACTGGAGAAATAAGATTAATCGTGCAATTCATACAAACAGACAGAATTACTATACTGAGAAGATAAAGTTTGCATCTGCGAATAGTAAACGGTGGTGGAATGAAGTTAACAGGTTATGTGGTCGTGGGAAAAATAGGTCTATCCCAGAAATTGAGGTAAATGGTGAATGCCTTAGTGGCGCCGACTTAACCAATGCCATCAATACCCATTTTATTAATGTCACAAAAGATTATGTCCCTTTAAATTAAGATGAATTCATTTCCAATCTTCCAAAAAGTTCTCCACTCCCTACAGTTACATATAATGGTATTGTCAACCTGTTAAAATCCTTACCTGGTGCTAAAGCAGGTGGCCCTGACCAAATTTCAAATAAACTGTTGAAGGAATTGTATATGAATTTACCAGTTCCACCGCGTTATACGGCCTCCCACCACAGCTCTGCTGATTGCCATGGACAAAACCGGCAACATGCGGACCCAATTCGGACAGAACACGAAAAACTACTTTTCGAACTGTTTTCGGCCGAAATCAACTCGATTCCGATCTATGCAGCCAACCCAAATCACTCAACCGCTCACAGACTGCGGAAAAATGCTCTCGTGACGTCCAAAACCGTTGTTTGCTGGCGATGCACGGTCATTGGCCCATGCAGTGGACGGCCATTGGATACGTTCACGCCACGATTATACAGGTGCCCATGAGCTGCATTATTTTCTATTGGGTCGGGGCGATGAAACTAAATCGCGATTGCTTCATCTCTGTCAGATTTGACCAAAAAGAGACATTGACATAGATTATAGCATCAAATGTTGATCGTTCAGACTGAAACATGATAAAAGGTTTGAAGATCGCCGTGATGTCGTTCTTCTCTGTACATTTTTCTGAGCTTGTTTTTTACTAAATTGCTCTAATATTATCTGACTTTTTTTGAAATCTTAATAAACTTTTCTTTCCCAACCAGGACTCAACGTTACCTTTTTACTTTCATAGTAACCTAGGATTCATTTAATTTGCAGATTAATAGACTCTTGTGTTCTTCCTCGATTGTCTGTGACTGATTTAGCTATCCCGATATCGATATTGCGTTCGCACTCATGTGTCTTGAAACTTACGTCATTCACTGAAATAGCTTTCGGACAAACTCATGAAATTCGACAACTACTAACGAATGTTCGGCAAAATTTACAGAGACTAGCAATAATAATTATGGTTATTTTACCGTCTTTGGCTAAGAGGACTCGCTTGGCGGAAGCAGTATATAACGTTCTGAGTTCCCATTTTTACCGTGTGAGTGTAGTACTCGAACGAGTGAGATCATAATCTTACGCTGTTCCGAGTGGCCTGGAGATTTTTAATAATATACAATAAATTGCCCTTATCAAAATTACTCTGTTTACAATGCTTGGATATTGATATTTTTCTATACTTTTTTACTTTTGATTTGAAGTCTTTTGATTCTCCATTGGCGGCAGCACATGTACGGTTACAACCGTCATGTGATGACCGGAGTGTGCTTGTAAAGTTGTCGGCAAGTTGTCGGGAAGTTGTATTTAGAGGCTGCAGTTCGGGATTTTTCAAGATGAACAACACATTATACATTTCCTACATCTTTGAAACGGGGATTACGGTAATCTTTCATGTGATGAACATTTTTGAACGTCTTTGCAATGTGTTCCCACGATGAGTGTGAACTGATTCTTTGTTTGTAAAAATCGTCAGAAATGGTCCAGTGACCGTGTTAAAATAGACACAGATGTAAAACCATATCGAGGAAAATAGTGAGAAATTCACGTTGCAATATTTGCTGTCGTATTTCACAGCAGGAATAATCATTTTTTACACGTTGAGTATAAGAACTGCAAGCAGGTGTTCGGCGGTCAATTGCTTCTATTATAATGATCTTGATCGCAGCTATTTGGCGAGAAGACAGCGGGTACTTATAATCTCGCAAAACTATATCGATATCATGTCTTTGTATAGAAAATTTTCGATCGTAGCAGCTCAAATCACGGTCCCTCCATGGAGGGACCGTGCTCAAATCAACAGCCATGGTATATTGGGAATAGTGTTCTCACTGGACACCGAACTACCTGCTATCAACAGTACGTTATGTACCATCGGCGGTAACACATTGGTCGTAATCTTGTCTAATTCTGCCCCGCCTTTTGTACCGTCCAGAAATTTCAAACTAGATTTTTTTACCCTGACATATAATACAGCGACCTTGCACACTACTGATCATTACACTGATTTCTGTTGGGATTTGTTGGTTTTTTAATTTGTTCCGTGGCCCCGGTAAGATTTTTTCAATACGATACACAGTTTGAATTTTTTTCAAGGTAAATTTAGTATATTCCCAGTTTGTGGGGTAAAGTTGTCTGGAGTGAAAGTTTGAGTTGACGCTGATAGAGTAGACGTCGAGCCCGGCACAGTTGACTGAGATCCGGTCGGTTTGGGGTCGTTTAGTCCAGAAACCTGCAGAGTTCTGTATGATCACCGTTCGGCATTTGGGTGAATTTTTTTTGGTCAAAGTAATTCAGTAACAATATACGCCAGATTCCTTGTGTTGTTTTTGTCACTGTCATACGCGTATACGGACGGTTTTCGATTAAAAACGGTAAAAATATCCAGTGCTCGTAAATGCGTGCAAAATTTATTCAGTGACTGTTTACGCAGCAGTCGTAAATACGACTAGGATTTACCACCACGTAACAACTGTAAACACCGCATCAACAGTCCATACGAAAATTTTGTGCTGAATCGAGGGAGATAACAATTGCGGTAGGAAAGGTCAGTCCACCATCTGTCAAAGTTGTTGATCGGAAAAATCTTCACTGTTCACAAACTACATGAGTGGCTGTTATAGTTGTACACGTAGTTCCATGGGCTTTCCACTGTCCCTTGTTACGAGCTATGTTCAAAGTGCGTCAAGCTACGAATATTTTCATGTATTGAGTTACAGACATCGGTGAAGTACCGGCTACATTATGTTCACAGCCCCTGTCTGTTTGTTCCTCGTGTTGTTTTTTGTGTCCCTAACGTCGACTGGCTCTATGTGCGTACAAACATAGCAGTCGGGATTAAGATTTCCTGGATAAATAGATACACCTATCGTTATTCCGCCTCTGACGCAAAGATACACACTGTTTTACATGTGCCACTCCTAGGCCTTGGATCGATTTCCATACCTTTAAGCTTTTCTCCGTTGACACTGGAAACTGTGTCCTTGATATTGAAGACAACTTTAAATGTCCTGGTTTAATCATAAATAATAAGCTTAAATGGGACAATCATATTGATGAAATGGTCAATAAGGCCTCTCAAAGACTGGATATTCTCCGTGTCTTGTCTAGATTCGGTGCAGCAGTTCATGAACTCAAACAAATTTACATATCATTAGTTAGGTCAACTTTGGAATATGCCGGCATTGTTTGGCAAGGTACTCTTTCAGAAAAAATAGATCGGCTATTGAAAGGGTTCAAAAGAGGGCTCTACAAATTATTTATCCATGTCTGTCTTACAGGGAATCGCTTTCATTGTTGAAGCTCGACACGCTTGAAATTAGACGTCAGAAAATGTGTAAAGAATTTGCCAGTAAAATCTTAAAACCGGATCATAAGCTAATTATCATATTCCCTCGACATCATGTCATGGGTATTCAACGAGGAATAAAAACAAGATTAATTTTAAAACCCGTACAAGACGTAAAGAATTAAGTCCATGCAGCGGTTTACAGCATGAGATTGCTCCAGAGTTCGTGAATTCCTTCTCTGGCATCAGCTGTGATTGTGAGTGTTATTGTCTATCGATTTATTTTACCGTCTGTCTCTCTTTGGACTTTTTAAATGTTTGATATCAATCAACTGGAGTATCTAAAGTTTTTCCTATATTTTATATAGATTTGAAAAAAAACTGTGTTGAACGTTTTGACACTTTTATATATCGTACACTCATTCTATTTGACGTTTGGGTCACAAATTGAGTACGAAATAAACCATGATAATAATTATTATGATAAAATCTGTCGGTGTATTGCTTATTTCCACAATATCAGCAGATAATTGCCAGTTGGTTGATATTCCGGAATCTGTTAGAAAAGACGAAGACATCATTTTCACCATAGCAACAAACATTCAACGAACGAAAACGGAGGATAAATATATGAAATTAATGCCGCCATGACGAGACCTGACAACACCTTGGAAGACCTTACAGCAATTAATAATAATGATGGTACGTGGAGTTTGAAAAGCAAAGCTAAGATGACAGGAAGACATGAAATCACGGTGTCAGTATTCGAGAAACCAGTCAAAGGATCACCAGTTACGATCAAGGTTTGATTTGTAAATGTGGCAAGTTTGGGTTAGGTGATGTGTATAGTGTCATGGTAACAGGAATAGAAATATCAGATTCTGTGATAACAGTAATGGTAGACTAAAAACTTTCACAGTCGATGGTAGAAATATATGTACAACAAAGTTCAGTTATATTTCAACAAGAGTTACTCCACTGTTTCAGCAGTATCTGAGGATGGTAGTGTCTTTACAACCGAAGATAACTTTCATCAAGTGATCGTACATAAAGAGAATGGTATAGTGATGCGATGTTTCGGGGAAGGTGTAATTTATTTCCCACACGGCATTGCGATAGTCCAATCGATGGTCGGGTCTACGTTGTTGATATCTTGGGTCACTGCATTCGCATATTTAGTCAAGACAGAAAGTATTATAAATCCTTTGCCAGTCAAGGTCAAGGTGATGGTCAACTCAATAGTCCTGTAGACATTGCCATCGATGCTGCAGGCAAGGTTTTTGTATCAGATAAAGAAAATCACCGTATTCAAGTGTTTAATGCTGAGGGTCAATACCTGTATAGCTTTGAAAGTCAAGGGTCAGGTGATAATCAGATGAGCAATCCCTGGGGCATATCACTTGATATGCGATGGCAGTGTGTATGTGTGTGACCATGGTAATAACAGAGTGATGAAGTATGAGTCACGTGGTAAATTTATCTGTCGTATCGATTATGAAGATAATTGGGCAGTGAATCCTGGTATCTGTGTAACTGATGATAAACCATTTGGTAAAGTTGTAGTCGTCAACAGAATCAAATGCGTTCAAGTTTTCTCACAAGAAATGAAATATTCTCAGTAAAAGGTTAATTCCAACCCAAGGACAAATGAAATAGAAACGTGTCATTTGTTTATCAGTCTATTTGAAATAAAGGAGTGATATACGTCTTTATGAGGTCTAGTAATGTGATATAATATAAACAAATAATGTCAATGGAGGAACATGTAGTGGATCATTTAGGGTTTCTCAAATTTATATCGATGTCTTTCATACAGTCTGTGTTTTTTGCTCACGTGTTGACACACGTGGGCATATGTCGCAGCGATGTCTGTGTGTCTGTGTGTCTGTGTGTCTGTCTGTCTGTGTACTCAATATCTCAAAAACGGCTCATCAGATCAGAATCAAATCTGGTACATAGATTCAGTTTGCAAATGGCAAGAACTGATTAGTTTTTGGTGGGTTTGGCTTGCTTACTTTTTGCTCATTTGCATAATTAATGATTTTAGAAAAAACTGATATATATTGACAACGACTGCACATAATTTGATGAGATTCGCTACAAATGTTGATCACACCAAGATATATCAGCTTTGAAAGATATTAAGGGGTGACGTGAAAGATAATTACTAATTTGCATGTTTAATGAAATTTCCTAATTAGGAGTATATATCTGAATTTACTCGATCAAAATTGACGAAACTTGGTATGCATATTGAAGATACTATGACTTAACATTATTGAAAGTAATTAAGCATTTTTACTTCATCCAAATCCTAATTTGCATATTTAATGACCTTTTGAAATTAAGGATATATATTTGAAGTTACAAGACCAAAATTGATAAAACTTGCTCTGTACATTAAAGATACTATGATAGAACATTATTAAATGTCATTAAGCATTTTTACATCTGCCAATTCCTAATTTGCATATTTAATGAACTTTCCTAATTAGGGATATTGATCGGAATTAACGAGACTACAGTTGATGAAACTGGTTTTCTCGTGAGCTTACTACGTATGATATAAAGATACGTTTGTGATGAATTCCATGAACACCATACATCCTTTAGTTTCATGTTTCGTCACTTGTGTACCTTTGCGCTTTAATTAATCTCTGTTATTTTCCATCATTTCATTACAGTTTTTGTAACAATGTCGTCATAAGTAACGTCTACCAAAATTGAAATTAAGGCATTTCAATTCCAATGTCAAAATGACGAGATGGCATTTTCTGAGATAGCTAGCCTTTTGTGTGAGAACATGTACAATTTTTCAAAGAGTGACAATTTGACTTCTTTGTGTGTAAATTTATTGTCGAGAGAATTACAGTTCTATGTTCATTTTACTTTACTTTGGCGGTATCTACAATAATCACTCAGCTTTTTCATTGTTTATATTGCTTTATGAAAAATTGTTTTCCTCAATAGAAGTAGGAATGAGATCTGGTGATTAAATGCAATGTTATTTGTTTTTAGCTGTGATTTCTGAAGTCGTACTGTCCAATATATATGAAGTTTTAAATATTGTACCATACAAGTAAAGAATATAATATATACACATTTTATGTCCATAAAACTATATAGAAAATTTTGATGTCATCATTTTCGAAGTGTTAACATTGCAACATGTGACAAAATGAAATTCTGAGATCATTAAAATTAAAATTGTCGTAATAGAAACCTGTGGCATGACTATTTTCTCTCGCTTCCTGTGGACAATAATTGTAACTTTAAATGAAGTTTATTGATATTTGTGTTCTTCCACATGCCAGAATGTTCATGTTATTATCACTAGATAATGAAAAATACTGTAAAGCATCGAATACAAAAGTATTGGTGTTGTCAATGCAACACTTTCTGTGACCTATTAAATGTAATTGTTAAAGCAATATTTGTCTTTTGACTTCTATTCTTTACTGGAAATCTAGGTCGTAAACAGTCACGTTGAACACACATAGATACACACAAACGCATATATATATATATATATATATATATATTATATATATATATATATATATATATATATATATATATATATATATTATATATTGATAATATATAGAGAGAGAGAGAGAGAGAGAGAGAGAGAGAGAGAGAGGAGAGAGAGAGAGAGAGAGAGAGAGAGAGAGAGAGAGAGAGAGAAGCGACATGTATTGTAAGTTGAACATACGATATTTTGACAAAGTTTGGGAAGTGGAACTGGAAATTAAATTTACAAACAGAACAGACATAAGACATCAAATTCTCCAGCTAGTAAAGTTCAAATTACTGTTGCCTAAGCTTAAATGTGGTAATAAGCGGCCAATCTAATACATTAGAAAAAACAAAACAGAGAAAAATAATCATGAGAGAGGCACGTACTCTTGCTAGTTCATTTTCTACTAGTGCATGGAAGGGTCACGGTTTTTCTATGCTAGTACATTGTTACCGTGCATAGAATGACACGATATTTGGCCTGACTACCAGTTTTTGGCCTTTTAAACTTGTATCCCCGACGAAGTAGAATTCAATTGGCTGTAAAATGAAAGTGGAGCTTAAAGTTTGTTGTAAAGTAAAATTCTGCCACTGATTTCCAGGTATCATTGTCACTATTTAGAAATCTCCCAACCCATCTACATTTCAACGCTTTTATCATACATTCAACATCAATCATTTCAATGCCTCCCTTTTCAAATTTATTTATGACGATCCATCGATTAACTTTTCCCTTTTTTTCTCCCCATAAAAATTTATAAAACAAACTATTGAGACGTGATATTACATACATAGACTTTGAACCTTTTGGACATATACATATATTCAAGGTCAAGGTCATGAAGGTCACGTGACATTTTGTCAAAAAAATTGTATTGCTAAGTTTATGCCTATTTACCAAAAATCAGACCTCTAGCTCTATTGGCTTGCCCAGAATTAGATATGTGCATATTTAATGAGGTACCGATATGGCACCATAAGGTCTCCCATCATACCAAATATGAAGGGTGTAGCACTTGTGGTTACTGAGTTATGAACATATACGTATATTTAAGGTCAAAGGTCATTGAGGTCACATGACAATTTGTCAAAAAAATTGTATTGCTAAGTTATGCCTATATACCAAAAATCAGACCTCTAGCTCTATTGGCTTGCCCAGAATTAGATATGTGCATATTTAATGAGGTACCGGATATGGCACCATAAGGTCTCCCATCCGGAGAATAAAAATATTGAAATTAATGCCGTCATGACGAGACCTGACAACACCCTGGAAGACATTACAGCAATTGATAACAATGATGGTACGTGGAGTTTGAAAAGCAAAGCTAAGGTGACAGGAAGTCATGAAATCAGGGTGTCAGTATTCGAGAAACCAGTCAAAGGATCACCAGTTACAATCAATGTTATTGCACAGAAAGGTTTGATTTGTAAATTTGGTAGGAGTGGGTCAGGTGTAGGAGAGTTGAATAATGCTTGGGAGTCAGAGTGACCAAAGATGGGAAGATTAGGGTCTGTGAGTGTGGAAATAGGAGATTACAGACTTTCACATTGGATGGCCAACATAGTTACACACCACGCTCAGTAATAGTTCAACTACAGTCTCTCCACTGTTTTCAGCAGTATCAGAGGATGGTAGTGTCTTTACAACTGATAGTGATAGTCGCAAAATAATTGTTCATGATGAGAATGGTAGCGTCATACGATGTTTCGGGGAAAATGTGATTAATACCCCTTTGGAATTGCAATAAGTCCTGTTAATGGCCGAGTTTACATTGTTGATATAAATTGTCACTGCATACACATCTACAGCCAAGATGGTGATCATTACAAGTCATTTGTTGTCAAGGTCAAGGCAATGGTCAGCTAAATAGCCCCGTAGATATTGCAATCGATGCTGAGGGCAACGTCTCCGTATCAGATCAAAGCAATCACCGTATTCAAGTGTTTGATGCTGAGGGTCAATACCTGTATAGCTTTGGAAGTCGAGGGTCTGGTGATAATCAGATGATCAGTCCCTGGGGCATATCACTTGATAGCGATGGCAGTGTGTATGTGTGTGACCATGGTAATAACAGAGTGATGAAGTATGAGTCACGTGGTAAATTCATCTGTCGTATCGATAGCGATGATAACGCTGAGTATCCTACTGCGGTGTGGGTAACTGATGATAAGCCGTTTGGTAATGTTATTGTTGTCAACAAAAACAAATGCATTCAGATTTTTAGACAGTGAATGAAGCGATCCAACAATAAAGGAACAAAGTCCCTCTCCTTTCAAATTATTTCTGCTTTCGTATAAGAAGTTTCTTATATTGCTCTGCTTAATGAAACATGTTTGATTATCGATCATGAAGAGCTCTACCCGCACCTTGCATGTATGTGTGACATGTGATTTCTGGTGTGTTCCGTTAATTATGCTCTGCATATTGTTATATCTACAAGCAGGGAGGGAGTAGAAATCTGAAGACTGACAGTTTTGTATGTCTCAATAAGCAGAACATAACGTGAAGAATGAAAAATAACCGAAATAATCTGAAAAAATTATGACTTTGTCTGTAAAATTGACTGGGTAACATATTTTGACATATGCAAATTTAAGATTATAGGAAAAATATACTTAGCAGTGTGAGCATATTGTAAGCCGTTGTCACAGGGGAAAGAAATCAGTCCCCTGGGGTGGGGAGGGAGGTTTTATTTTGTGCAACGGTTTACCTTATTTGATTTTATTAAGGTTGACTATGATATTTCAAATAAAGAGTTCAACTCCACACCGTCTGACTGCTTTCTTTATTACTACAAGTAATTTTATTAATTTTGACTGTGGTATTTCAAAGACTTTAAAGTGGTGTATACACAAGTTGGAGAGGAGATAAGGACTTATTGGTAATATACAAAGCAGTAAGACGGTGTGGAGTCGAAATCTTTATTTATTAACATATGAACAATTTTACAGTGTGATTAATGGATTTAAAGTTCATAATTGTCAGGTATTCTGTTTAATTGTTTTTATATATGGACGATGTAATGGTTATCACAATTTATGAAATTAATAGAGTACTGGGGAGGATGGCGCTGGATGTCCGCCATATTTGTTTAGCTATATCGACATGTATTGATTGCAGGTTGTTGTCAATGTACAATACAAGCTATAATAGTCAGCGCAGAATCCTTTTCAGTAAACCATAGAAAGAAGTGATTATCAAAAGACATGAAAGATATTGGAGTTTTCGTTGTATAAATTAGTGAAATATAAAGAAATAAATGATAATTTATAACATCATGAAATAGTGACCGACATTATGTCATCAAACAATCGTTGTTAAGGTAGAATTTGATAGTGAATGTCAAAGTCGCCATTACAATGTAAGATGTCAATAGACACGGCGAGAAATGTCTTTGATGGTAAAGAGCGAACAAAGTCCGCCCATTTACTTTATTTTTTACGGAAATGAAAACAGAAATGTGAATTACACATTTGTACCGCGCCTAAAGTATGTTAAAACATCAAATAATATTCAAGGCTTGCGATTACCTTAAAATATTACACAATATTTTTGTTTTCCGCATTTTACATCGTATCTAGCATTGAGAGCACCTGCACCCACTAAGCCTACACTCGTCCGCAGTGCCAAAACATGCTAGCTTTCACAAAAGTACATGATGGACACGTCGTCACAAATCTGTGAAGTGCATGCAGGCGATTTGTTCCGTGCCTACTCAGAAAAATTGAGACAAATACCGTGGACGAAATTGTAAACAGTAGGAGAAATGTTTGACAGTAGAGAGAAATTGAAACAGTACGTATTGAAAACTCTCTCCTAGCAAAGAAATTGGTAACAGTACGGAGAAATATTTAACAGCAGAGAGAAATTTGAAACAGTACGGAGAATTGTCGTTTTCGTCCACGGTAGACAAATCATCAGTCAGTTGGCAGATTATAGACGTGTCGACATTTTTTCACTTCAGGTAAAATTAGAACTGAATAGGACATAAACACTGATTGCCAAAGCTGTCATTTGGTCATATACATGCTCATTTCTCCCATGTTGGACCTTTCCGTAGATGACAGTTGACATTAGAGTGCCGTTTCCATCAGTTTCTATTGAGGAGTTCGTAATTTTTCTCGCAGCGGCGTTGCAGTAAAACTGATTGTCAAGTTCAAGTAGTCTACCTTTCAGTACAGTTACTCTTGATGATATTCCAATTATATTTTAATAATTTGACTGGAAGAGATGGGTATTTCAGTAAGAAACATTCACAATTAAACGTTATGGCTTCAGAACAAAATACGAACTCCATTTGAAGCATTGAATTAGGTTGGTGAACTGGTACATGTTGCCTTATTTACAAGACTACGAAAACATTTAAAAGCAGGACATCAATCATTACTTGACTTTATTTATTCACATGCAACCTTACAGTAACACTTTGGAAGGATACCAACTCTTCATGCATGGATAGTTTTTGTATATCACGAAAATTTAAGATATCTTCAATCAATGTTGAACTCAAAGTAATGTCCATAGCTTTATCTGCACACTTAGAAATATTGGGTACAAAACGTTCAAGATGTAACTTGGTACATTACCCGTTAGCTAATTGGCAAGAATATCACTGAATGGTAGAATTAAGCAAATCGCTTGCAATGTTGGCTGTGCTTTTTGTTCAAAACGTGATCTAATAACCACTTTCTCTGTCCACGCATTTCAAAATTGTCAATCGCTATGACAAACATCATCTCTTTACGACTGTAACGAAGATTCTTTCCCTGATCAGGCAAACGAGTTATGATTCTGGACCACATTTTCATTGTGTTTGCTTGTCAAGATCGCTTTCCCAATATCGTACTTCCATGGTAACTATGCTTATCCATCATCAATTAGTAGACCGATCACATTTACACATGTCAGTTTCCGTGGGAAGACTACGCTGGCGAGAATATTGTAAAATGTACAGACACTAATTTGTCAAATCAATAAGCAGATCTCCTTGCCGAACACCATATCTATGATAGCATTAAAAGCAAAACAAAATCGAAAACATCTTCAATGGTGTAACAATGTTTTGGAATTCGGCATGTAAGTCAAGGCTACCCCGTAAAATGCTTTAAGCTAGATCAATTACTGTGGCTTATTTGTTTGATAGTCACTACTTTTACACTAGCAATAGAGCAGTCCAGGACATTCGTGAAAAATAGACATTCAAGAGTCAGTGTAACATTTAAACTTTCTCTGCAGGGCAAAGTAGCACCTCCCATGATAGTTGTATCTCACGTACATATTCTGTATCGTCCTCCTGTATAATAATCAAAAACCATTTCCACCTGTGTAGGTACATATATATTTCACCTGCTCGACCAATCATTTACCTTTCCCTGAAAGGATATTATTTCCTGCTCTGGATAGTGAGCTTAGAAGATATTATTCCAATACCTTGTGTTAAACATAGCATCCTATCTTGCCTATGCAAATTCACGAGTATTTCTGCTCAAATTAAAAAGACAAAACAAAAACAAAGACAAAAACAAAAACAAAACAAAACAAAACACAAAAATAACAACAACTGTCAGCTGTGTGTGACACCCAATGTTAGATTTATGTCTACCTTATCAGAAGTTTAATCATCTTCACAATACTAGCTTACTTGTTCCTTCAATCGTTGAGAACTCCCTCGCTTCTAGCAGTAAAAATATGATTTTGATTGTTGACTTGAACTGTAATTGACAAAGGAAAGTCATAGTGAAAATAAGTATTGTTACCTTACAAAACCACATATATGCTGACATATTGCTTGATGTAGATGTTTTATTGTCACGTAGAGATAAAATGACATTTGAAGTGTTACTATTTAAATTATTAACTTGGTCATAAGCTAAAATGCATTACTTGAGTAAACATGCCTAGTCCTCGATGCTTTCACAAACTTGTCCTTGTGCACACACATGACAGGTCTATAAACTGTGGGGGCGCCCTCTAAACTCGCATCAATAAACGAACCGGGAGTAACATTACAGTCCATCAAGCGGCTGTTTACAATTTCATAATAACTGCTTTATGTTGATTATGAATATTCCAAAAGAGTACGGTTTTAGTACCAAAACCTGCGTTGATAGCAATCTCTTTTTTGCTTAACATATTTTGAAGTGAAAGTTTTGTTTACGTACTACTCAATAGTGATGGAAAATGTCGTCTCAGCAACATCGTCAAAAATTGAAGCTAAACTGTTTTGATCCGGAATAATGTGAACGAGGAAAAGTGCGCTAATAAATCATGTGGTTGGTTCGTTTGCATTTAAATGTCACTTAAATATTGTTATTAGTATAATATTTCATTTTCACATAAATTTCATCTTTTGTTTTTCCTTGCCTTGTTCACTCCTATGGTTGATTCCAATACCAACGAAATGTTCGACGTGTTTTCCATTGTCTCTTTACGGCATCCAGTGAATGGATTTATGAAAATATTTTCATCACATTGTCGGACACAATAAACGGACTCTCAGAAACTACCATTTTGCTTCGTTGAACCGTCCAGAATAATTCCGAATCTGCATTGCGAAAAGAGTTCGATTGAAAGTCATACAAGCGAGCAGTCTTTTTGGGCACAATTTACCATAAACACAATTTAGCACATTTGAAAATACCATAACCCAGTGCAAAGACTATTATGGGCGATAATAGTATATAGAAACTGGTCAGAAGCCAGAAGGAAAAATAATAGAGAGTTAAATCACAGTTTTCGGGACGATAAGCGTTTCTGTAGATTACAACGTTTCCTACAGAGATAAAAATGTAGAAAATGTGCACAGTTAGAAATGTTGATTATATAGTTCAGCCTCCTACAGAACCTTTTTGTTATTGTCTGCACTGTAACGAGACATACTTGCGAGGTTTATATATTTGCATACATACGTATGCGTGTGTTGTGTGTGTGTGTGTTTGAGCACAAAAACATATAACAATTTTACCCCAACACTTTAAGACATTGACGATATTACACACACACACACACACACACACACACACACACCACACACACACACACCATATATATATATATATATATATATATATATATATATATATATATATATATATATATAATACACCAATTTCTGAAGTCACCTGATCTTCCTTTTTTGGGTTACTATCAACAAATGTTTGTCATGGAAACAGCAAATTTCTATTGTCAAGTTCAAAATTAGCAAGTTAAAAGCATTATTTTGACGTTTGCGTTCCGTTGTACAGCAATCTAATCTTGTTATATCATACAACCATAGTTCTTCCATTTATAGTCTGGAAATTTTGGGGGTATATATAGCTAACGCATTTAAAGGATATTTTATACAAAAAATATGGTACGAATCGTAACTCTTAGCAATAGAAATTCATCGTCAAAACCACTGTTTAAGAGCATGGTATTATTATATTAAATACATACCAACAACATAGTTTACAATCGGCAATTTCTTCTATGACGTTTTACACGCGAGGTTGCCCACAGAAGTTTTTGATTTTTTTACGCCCATTAATCATTATTACTCACCAAGACAGAATGTTAGAAATGATCTTATAAGCCAAAAAATTAAACAAAGCTCGGGTCAATTTAGTTTAGAATTTGCCGGAGCAAAACTATGGAACAGTATACCATTAAATATTAGAGATATTATAATTGCAGGTCACAATTCAAGCGGGAGTACAAACATTTTCTGAAAACTGAAAGTTAATCACACTGATGGCATCTTAGTTATGTGTACGTGTGCTTGTACGAGCTGAGGTGATTTGAAAGATTGCTAGACATGTATTTTCGACCCTTTTGACATTGATTGTGTAAGCATAGTGTAACTTCCATATATTACTGGGAATAAAGAATTCAGTTCAATTCAATATGACGAGCAACAATTTAAAATTATGAACAGTGTAAACGTTTTTGACGACGTGCACAAAACTGATGTGTCCCAAATCGGTAACAGGACAGTTACCCCCGGGACATTTAGTCCCTGGACATTTGCCACCTACCATTACCCCCCCCCCGGCTATTTACCACCGGACACTTACCACTCGGACACTTACCACACAAGACATTTACCACCCGGACAATTACCCCATCTCTTAAAAATTAATTTAAAGGACGCCTGATTCATTATCTTTATTTTCAAACAGTTTCAACTTTGTTTTGACATACCATAGACACTGTCTATGATTCAAACAGCCTTATAGAGTGTATTTTATATGTTGGTGATGAAGGAATTAGTAAATATTTTATGAAACATCTAACACACATTCTACCGGTAAAAGAAACTGAAGATGAGTGTAACTTTCGATGCGACCCGGTTTTGACTGAGAAAAAGATAAAAATGGAAAAAGAGACAAATATTATTAGTTGGCTAGTGTTAGGGTCAAGGTAAGGTTCAGGGTAAGCAAATAAAATGATTCGTATAAAGACATCATTTCAGTCCGGTTACACCATATAGTTAACGTTGTCATTTTAATGTCATGTATAGTGTTAATTTATTATATAATGCATGGTTAGGCATATAATGTCAAGTTCAACATTAACATTTCAACTGATGGCCGAAGACAACTTCGCATGGCGTAGTGATTAGAGTGAGGTTCTTTAGTTCAGGCGTCCCGGGTTCGATTTCCTGTTCGGCATAGAGTAAAAGTTAAAATGTATTACACTTGTGAGGCATAATGAAATGTAAATCATGTGGCACCCATTAGGAGACAGTTCTACAAAAGATGAACACCCAGTATTCGCGAGTGTTCGGGAACATTCTTTTTTTTTTTTTCATCATTTCCCATCTGACGTAATTTCGGCAAAGCAATATTGTTGTTATAAATAGATAGTGTAAGGGCGTAAATATCCGGGTGTTAAATGTCTCGGTGGGCATTGGTTGGTGGTAATTAGCCTGGGGGTAAATGTCTGGTGGTGATTGTCCTAGAACCCCGAAATCACACATTCTGCGAATGTCGTTCGTGCAGCAGCTGCGACACTAACTGTATCTATCTGAAGTAGGATGTGTCTGGAGTGTCTGTTCAGAATTTCATAATCTGTCGATGTACCAATGGTTAGTAAATTTCAAAGTGCTATTTCAAAATTGTTAAAAGTTTAAGACCCTGTGCGGTCAACTTGCGCACTTAATCTCCCACGATTCCCACCAAGTTTCAACAAGTGTTGTTTGACAGAAAAATCGATCATGTGACACGACGAACTTAATAGACACTCAATACATAAAACCGATAGCATCATAATCAAGGAGATGAGGAAAACAATTACAGTTGCTACTTACCTGCAATGAACCATCCAAGGGAAATTAGAGCTATTACAACATCACAAGCTACGCAGCATCGTGGACAATCTCCTCCAACCGAGATACAGTAAAAATGTGGCCAAATAAGCAGAGATATCAGAATCAACAGCGCCCCCATTCCAATGTTGTAAATAGGAATAAAAGGTTCACCTTCGCATTTGTCCAAGAACGAAGCTCCTAACCATTTGGAGATTAAAATAATTTGGGAAGCCTGGAGTTATCATTACTACTAAATTAAGGTCACACCTTTTCAAAGTAATAATATTCATTTCTTTACCAATGCTCAGCTATTACCAATGCTCAGCTATTACCAATACTCAGCTATTACCAATACTCAGCTATTACCAATACTCAGCTATTACCAATACTCAGCTATTACCAATACTCAGCTATTACCAATACTCAGCTATTACCAATACTCAGCTATTACCATACTCAGCTATTACCAATACTCAGCTATTACCAATACTCAGCTATTACCAATACTCAGCTATTACCAATACTCAGCTATTACCAATACTCAGCTATACCAATACTCAGCTATTACCAATACTCAGCTACTACCAATACTCAGCTACTACCAATACTCAGCTATTACCAATACTCAGCTATTACCAATGCTCAGCTATTACCAATGCTCAGCTATTACCAATGCTCAGCTATTACCAATACTCAGCTATTACCAATACTCAGCTATTACCAATACTCAGCTATTACCAATACTCAGCTATTACCAATACTCAGCTATTACCAATACTCAGCTATTACCAATACTCAGCTATTACCAATACTCAGCTATTACCAATACTCAGCTATTACCAATGCTCAGCTATTACCAATACTCAGCTATTACCAATACTCAGCTATTACCAATACTTAGCTATTATCAATACTCAGCTATTACCAATACTCAGCTATTACCAATGCTCAGCTATTACCAATACTCAGCTATTACCAATGCTCAGCTATTACCATTAGCTCAGCGAAAACAATCAAACTCTGAGCATCTTCTGTGTCTGAATCTTCGCGTTGTTCTTGTAAGTCAGTTTAGTTGTTCACTAGATGAGAGTATATTCAGGGATATTTTAGGTGGAAAGACTCGCTAAAAACACCAATGATTCGCATAGGTTCTCTTGAATCTTAAAGAAAGTTTGGACATCGTTGGTTGTACAGTGTATTTTTGAAACAGCTATTGATTCCGACAAACGTTCTATTGTCTTCTTTAAGTTGCGTTCGTATGTGAATAAATAAGTTTGATTTTGTGATGAAAACTACTTTTCGAAGTCAGGGTAAAGGAAATAAATATACTCACCTATAACTATCATGGCGATGGAGATAGGGATCACAATGAACACTTGGACGGCACAGGTGATACGATTAACTTTGCATAAGGGAGATTAAAATGTAATTATGGTAATTAGTTCGCGACTCGAAAATACAAAAAGAATGCACTTTGCTCAAGCTTTCTTTAAGCAAACTTTCAACATGTCTTTCAAAATCAAGCATAATTATCAGGGCTTACCGAGCTAAATTTGCTACAAGAAAAAATAATTACGCAATATTTACCGATATTCGGACTTCAAAATGGCCATGGAGGGTTCTCGATTTGCACAGAATTAAGTCGGCGACAACTTTATCTACTCCACAAGCTTCAAAACGAGCTCCCACAAATGACGGGCCGAAATAATATTGTAAAAGTTTGAGAGTCCGAATATCTGTCCTCGAGGCGCATTCTACCGTAATTTAAAATGGAAACAGATATTCAGACTCTGTCACTGAAAATTTCAAAATTCTTAACTATATAGTCTACTTCCTTTGTGGACTCAATTTGACAGCTATGAACGATATAAAATTCTCACTTGCCCTTTGCTATACCAAAAGCTTTGGATGGTGACTCCTGATTTTTAGTTTTTTTTACTGTACAAAAGGAATGATTTCAAAGTTTCCTTATTAATGCAACTTTGGACAAAACAACTTTTCTTTCGAGGCCCCCGTGCCGTTATGTTATGAGGTCCTTCTTAAGGGATGAATATTTTGGCGACTCCCTTCCCACCCCATCCCACCCCCATAAAAATGTAGCGTCGACCAGCACGGACTTATCCCGTATTCTATCTTGCAAACTATGCACAATGTTCTCTCCGTACATAAGTAAATACATTTGTGTAATTATATATCTTGTACAACACTGTACTTCACTAGAATATGAAGATTAAGACGGCAATTGCATAGACGAATTTTGATTTTGAAATTTCAGCCAAAAGTGTTATTGCATTATACATTGTCTATGGTGCAAACTATGAATTTTTTTCCTATAAAAACTGTCTATATCTGTGCAGTTATATATCTTTTAAAACTGATATCACTGTAGTTCACTTAATTATAGTTAGAAGGGCATTTGTATTCCAATTTGATTCCAGAATTTTACCTCAAAGTTTCATTTCACTTTACTCTGTAGTCTATGGCAAAAAAATATAAAATGATTGAATTTCGTTAGTACATTTGCATATGTTTGAAAGTCGACTCCAATTTAATCGCCTAGAAGAAAGTGATCAGAAGTGAGCAACAAAGATGATATTAAAATTTCACTCAACATATACACATCTTATTCATGTCAATCTTCCAGGCAAACTTTATAAAACTAGCAGCATCTATCACAATTATTTTCCAAACGTCTTTTTCCCAGCCAACTGTTTACCTTTTTAGTACCCCTTATGATAGTCATCTGTTGCTCTCATTTCTCATTCCCACACTTTGATAGTCAGCATTACCTTATTCACAAGCACAAACTGTAAATGATCATCAGTCATTGTAAAGCAGCTATTTCATTATATAGGTAACTTCAGAAAACTGGTCGACGAAATATTTCTTTTCTGTTCCGTTCAGAGTGATTTAGCGGTACTAGACCCTCATATAGTACTCCGGAATTTTCAAGCCTCCCCCACACCCTTGCTTTTTTCGTACCTCACCTCTGCCATTAATAATGCGTGTTCTCTACGAATGACTCTCTCACAATGAGCCGGCTAAAACAGTCATAGTGCGTCATAGCCAGCAGGGGTCTGTGAGAGAGAGAGAGAGAGAGAGAGAGAGAGAGAGAGAGAGAGAGAGAGAGAGAGAGAGAGAGAGAGAGAGAGAGAGAGAGAGAGAGAGAGAGAGATAACGATGTTTTTCTCAGTGTTAGGTTGCTTTCGTATGTACTAATCCAAGAAGTGTTCCTATACAAAACCATCAGGATGTTCGTAAGGATACTCACACAGTTTGTATTCTTGACAATTTATGTCACAGCATTCATCAACACGACCTTCTTCACTGACTGCAAAATAAATTTATGACATAGTTGTCTGCATTGAGTCTCAATACTGAAAGTAGTGTAATAAATGGCAGTCATTCATTGGTAGGAGGGTATTGTCATATCTGTCAACTCTTGCAAAACTTTTTATCTAATCTTTTAACTTTCTACACACTGTCAACCAAATATTCTCAAACTGTTGCCAAATTTTCAAATTGGCCAAATGTATTATGTATACCTGTCTATACATGTGCTGGTGACGGAGTATATCCCACAAAAGTATAATTTGAGTACCTGTATTTGCTGAGTATCTATATTCTCTGTAAATGTCTTTTTGCATGAATTGTATTTTCTGGTATCAACGCATATATATTTACATTTTATTACACTTTTCTTGGAGTTTACTATGAAATTTATTCCTCTTACTTAGCCACCTTTTTTTCTGCCAGTCTGGAACAAGGTTTCCAAGAGTATTTCTATTAATCTGAATCAGAGCAGTTAGAGGGTCTGTTTTGATCAGCGTGTTCTCTGACCGTTTCGCATTGATCATACCATGATTATTTGGTAGTTAAGTTGGCATTTAGAAATTTTTTCACTTTCTTCTATTTTGACGTGTAACAAACAGCAACTAATGTGATTTCGCAATTGTAGGCGCAGGGTGTACGCAACGATGTATTTTTTCATGTGAAAAAATATTGTATGGTGTACGTACACTGTACGGATATCATCTCCAGTTTACAAAAGCTATAAAGGTAGTAAACTTGTTATACAAAGTTCACCTGGACTTATGTTTCGTTTTCTCGTTCTGAGAAATGGTACAAACTCCAGAGCTTACTATAAATACTAGCTGTGGAAACGCAGCTATCTGTTGGCGGGGTAGCGTGCCTCACTATGCGGTTCATAAAAAGGTCAACCCCGCAAAGGATACTTTTGATGATCCGGGCCGTGGCTGGGTTGACTTTTGATGACCCGTATAGCGACGCACGCTACCCGGACAACAGATAATTGCGTTTACTTTCAATAAGCTGCGGTTTTGTTGGACCATCACGCCATTCTAACGATTCCTGAAAGTTCGTCTGTTTTATCCAAAGAAAGTTACTGTAACCCCGACAAATTTGTAGTGCCTTGCAGTGACTGATTTACCCCGCCGGTAGTAGTAATATATATATAATACAATGATAAATTTTTACACAGTTTTATCCAAAAATAGCTACAGGATGGGGAGGGAAATCTCCCTCCCTGTAGCCCGCACAGCCATAGTAACGGTCATTACACATAAATGCTAACGCGTAAGCGGATTGTGCAAGCAAGCGGTTAAGCGTTGGCAGTGAGTCATAGACCAGTAACATGGATTGCGCAAGTAAGGGTGCTCTGTAGGGAACTCACGTAGACATGCATGGTATTTCATAATCCTCGCGTATAAGTATTGCAACAGAGACCATCATTTTCACACTACCCCTAGGGAGTCACGGAGCGAACTATGCATTCTAGCTATTCTGGCTACATGTAAGTATAAAAATTTTTAGTCCATAATTTACACCTAGAACAAAGTTACCAGGGTTTGACATGATTGACGTACATATACAGTAAGCACTTAAACGATACCTTGTAATAATATACAATGCGTCATTGGATTGAAAGCAAAACGGATGAACCCATTACTGTTAATTTTAACCCTAGCATTGGCATAACACAGTTTACTAAAATATGACTGCTGGAGTGCGTACGCTGTAATTCGTGGCATAACGTAACCAGTGTTCGCGTTGACTTTTTTTCTCCTTGCGTACGGCATACGCATTAGTCAGCTAAAATTGCGTAATGGCTGTATTTGAGTGCGTAGTTTCACTTTCGCACTCGATTGATGAACAAACTGACTGCAAAATACAATGTGCCATTCAATAAACCTACACTACATATTCGGATTGTACGATGTAAGACCGTGACTGTTTTAATGAATACAGTTCAACGAACAACTTGAACAACTGGGCATTGTTTCAAAATGCTGAAACGTAACAGCGAAGGGTATGCATGCGACCGTCAAAATACATCGGGCAAACCAAAAGTTAATGAGTTATGGCAGCTTATCCAGACACTTCTGCAGTGTTCAAAATTTATCAGGATTCTGACGAGCTCTGGCGATTAAAATCTCCCTGGCACGGTCAAATCGGGATTCACCTATTGGCGGGCCTTCCATGATCAGTAACATCAAATTGTCCGAGTGATCGTCCTTGAGTCTGCTGCGTCTGGCCGTCTTTATTCTGTTTTGGCAGCTGAAGCCTCTCTCACACGGAACAGATGACACGGGCAAGACGAGCGCCATGCAGGCGCAACTGACCAACGGAGCCGTCATTATTTATGGCCTGGGGGTTGGAGGAATCTGAGGGGGGGGGGGTCACTCAAAAAATCGAAAGCTACAAGGGGGGGGGGTTGCTCAAAAGTGGAGAGCAAGAAGGGGGGCTACTCAATGCTGAAGATAAATGCTGAAGCATTTAGTGAAGTTATGGATTAATACAACAATAATAGTAAATAATAGCAATATGTATGCTTGAGATATGTATGTTCATACCTGGTATATGTACACACACATACATACTTACATATATATATATATATATATATATATATATATATATATATATATATATATATATATATATATATATATATATATATATATATATCATAATACAGGTGGTTTCAAGTAGAAAAAAATCTCATTACACTATGTGTTTCACGTTATCGTGATCTTCAGACGAGAATGATCAGCTATCCGACGTGGTAAGCCTTTAATGTTAGAGGCTAGTACTGAGTACATATTTCAGTATTTCCTGATTAAAGATTGATATACTTGCCTGATCATTAATGAGAAACGTCTGCTTTCTATATTCTACATTGTATAGGTTACCGATAGGGGAAAATGTGTAAAGCAAGCTAATTCTGATTCTATAAAGTTTAAAACCTGTGGAATGCCTTGACAACAAACCCATCTTTTATTGCAGGAAAATGATGAATGTGAGTAAATGTATGTCTGTCGCTATTTTTTCGTTTTCAAAATATGAAATCATTGAAATCACTTAAGGTGAAGTACTACGAATTACGTCTAAATTAAGTTGTGGTGTCATTTTCTTGAAACTTTGCACAAATATCCTTGGAAGTTGTGCAAGTGCAAAAATGAAATAAAAAATGGGGGTCACCACGCTCGTTTCCATGGAAACGGACGTTAAAATGGCGTCGTTAGAAATAAATAAAAATGATATAATTCACTTAAACTAAAGAAAGCAATTATAAAACGCTTAGCAAATGAGTTAATTTTAATAAATACCAAGACTTAAGATCCATATCTATCGAATGTATAGTTTTCATGATGTTTGTAAAGAAAGTTTAACATAAGTATCGATTACAAAATGACGATATCGAAATTATATCACTACATAATTTTCGAACTTTCTTCCTGTCGCTTTGAATGGTGACATTTTGACCAAACTCGGCGAATAAACTCCTGACATAATACCATTTAGTTTATGAATGAATGAACGGAGATGACTCTCGTGTATTTATTGCATTATAGGCCTCCGGCCCCATTGCAAGGAGTTACATTTCAAAATCTGTACAATTTTGAAGCGGTATGAAGTACGCACTACAATACAGAAAATAATTTATTCAGAGAGACATTGTTTTCTTAAATTAAATGCTTTATAAAGAAATATACAGAGTTTTCGTAAAATTACATCATTTGAAGACTGTAGTAAGTTGTTAAATTTACATTGGTTCGGGTGGGTAGAGTATTCATTTGGAATATACATAAGACGGAGGTCTTTGTAAGCGGGACATTCTAATAGGAAGTGGAACTCATCCTCGACTTTGTTTGAATTACAAACTTTACAATATCTTTCAGTAGAAGTAATACCTGTGCGTCTACCTTCTTCGATGTTCAGTGGCAGACATCCACACCGAAAACATGCTAATACTTGAAGAAATTTGAAACTAAGACTAATATGTAAATACTTCTCTGGTTCCAATGCACTTTTATAATTGACATAGTTACGCATTTTGGGTTTACAACAAACATTTGCCCACCAATTCTGTTTAGAAACATCTTTAACTCTTAATTCGAAATCTTGTAAAAATTTATTTTTATTACCAACTTGTTGCGCAAACCAAGCATAACCAAAACCATATGTAAATAAAACGTGTTTAACTGACGTAACCCAGGTGTGTCTTCCCAAAGAATCTAGTTTCAAGAGCATATCGTAGGCTTGACGTGGCAACCTAGCAGAAGGTAATTCTATCAATCTTAACCAAAATTTTACACAACGCTTTACAGTTGATACAAAAACAGGAGCACGACCACATTCACCTATAACAGCTTCGTTTTGAGCGGATGAAGGAAGACCCAAATATACTCTGCACCATCTTCTTTGTACTTGCTCAAGTTTGTCATAATATTGATAGCCCCATATCTCAGAGGCATACAGTAAAATAGGCAAAACGGTTGCATCAAATAACTTAAAATGTGTATGAAAAGGCAGCCCACCGACTCTCTTACTTGCAGTGTACAGAACTGATAACGCTTTACTAGCTTGATCAGCCAACGTTGTCACAGCCTTTCCCCAACAATTTCTTGATGAAAGTAAAATACCCAAATACTTATAATAACTAACAACCTCAATAGGCTGTCCATTTAAAATCCAACGTTCTGAACGTGACAAGTGACCTCCCCTGCGAAAAACCATAACTTTGTTTTACCAACATTAACCTGC
Organism: Ptychodera flava; assembly: GCF_041260155.1. Classification (NCBI taxonomy): domain Eukaryota; kingdom Metazoa; phylum Hemichordata; class Enteropneusta; family Ptychoderidae; genus Ptychodera; species Ptychodera flava. The sequence goes on from NC_091928.1 coordinate 3,624,879, forward strand.
ATGGACCACTTGGCACAGAATTGACCCAGTACATTAATGAGCTTTTGTAGGTTTACAACAGAATCTGCAACTATTGAAACGTCATCTGCATATAACAAAGAAAATAAATTACAATACTCTTGCATTAATTGAATACCCATTACATTGGAGTTGGCAAGCATGTCATTAATTCTTCGATGAAAAACGTAAAAAGAATCGGGCTTAACATGCATCCCTGTCTCACACCCACTGGACAATCAAAATACTGTGAAATTCTGGATCCTGATTTAACACATGATTTAACGTTAGAATACATTGATTTAAGGATATGAAACATCTTCCCACGGGTACCTAGCAAAGCTAACTTGTATAAAAGAAAAGAATGATTGACTCTATCAAACGCTTTTGAAAAATCAACGAATAAACAGTAAAATTTCCCTCCCCTAACACTTAAGTACTTCTGTCATTGCATGCAAGACAAAAATATTATCAACTGTACTGTGATTTTTTCTAAATCCTGCTTGACAATCTGACCTTAAGTCATTATTTTCAGCCCACGTTGATAATCTTTCATTCAAGATGGAAGTAAAAGATTTTCCGAAGGTATTTAAAAGTGAAATTCCTCTGTAATTATTAACATTGTTTTTGTCGCCTTTTTTAAACAAGGGGACAATTACACCAACTAACCAATCTTCAGGAAAATGCCCAGAATCAAAAATAAAGTTGAACAGAGTATGAAGAAAGGGAGTTATTACATCTGATGAAAACTTAAAAAATTCACTTGGAATACCATCCAACCCTGGTGCCTTTGAACCTTTCAGTCTTTTCAAACTTGACATAATTTCCTCTGTTGAAATAGGCCTATTCAGATCTTCAACAGACTGTGGTGATTCATGGAATGTATCAATGTTATGTATGACATCATTCACTGTTTGAGAAAAGCTTGTATTATTAGCAAAACTATCTGAACACTGCTCATACAGATCTTTGAAATATTCATACCATTCACCAAGGCTGATATCATTTGAGGTGTGACGTGTACGATTAGTGCAGGATTTTAAGATCTCCCACATGTCTGCTGAACCACCCTTGAAAGCATTTGTAAGTTTTTCTTTCACTGCAGTCTGGTAATCACGCTTTTTAAATCTACAGGTTTCTCTGAAGTCTTTCTTTGCAGCAAAATACTCTGACAAGGCAAAGTCTGTACTTGACTTTCTGAAATATTTCAACTTGTTTAACATAAAACGCTTTTTGTTAACACAGATATTATCAAACCAACCTTCATGTTTGCGATTCACTTTTTGCACGTTAGACCCTTTACATAACATATCTTTACCAGCAGTTTTCAATGCAATTATAAAATTCTCGATGGCACCGTCGATATTTGGCAAGATGTCAATAAAACTTTTGAAAAGATTTGTAACACGACTTGAAAATAAATTTTCAAGAAAAGCGTTTCTAAAATTTTCGGGCCATATATAACACATTGTAGTTGTATACCCATGATCATTTTGTGGTATTAGGTAACCATCATTTGTACATACATTACACAGAAAGTTGCAAACTAACGCCATATGGTCCGATTCAGTAAGATGACACACTTTAAAATTCTTTACATTACTGAAAAGCTCTGAAGAAAGAATGACATAGTCTACCACACTAGCACCAGCATACTATAAACAAGTAAAATTTCCATCTTGATCATCATCTGTTCTTCCGTTTACAATATGCATACTTTCTTTTTTGCACAAATCGACCAACACTCTACCAGCTGGTGTTACAACCAAGTCCTTAGAATGACGAGGTCTGCAAAACGCATCTGACACGTAGCCAATATCTACTAAGCCTGGAACATGCTCCATTGTATCGTCAATTATATAATCTTCGAGAGACCCAACTCTGGCGTTGAAATCTCCCGCTAAAATAACACAGCAGTCCGGATTATCCGAACGAATTTTAACTAAATAATTATCCAATTTTTCGATATCACAAGTGGCACTATCTGGCTTTAAATAACAACCACCAAGAATTATTTTTTGCTGACGAGCAAACATACCCTTGTCGAATTCAATAAAGACACAGTTTTCAAGCTCACTCTGTATTCTTTTGACATTTTCAATCCACTTTCTTGTGTAAATCATTACCCCGCCACTCGGTCTACCTCTTTGAGACTTTCTTTTGGCTGAATATGAAAATACATTGTAGCCAGAAAACAAATTTACAGAATCTTTCTCCGTACAAAATGTTTCTAGCAAACAAATTATATCAAAACTTTGACAGAAGGAAATAAATTCAAAATTATGTACATCTCTTTTCAAGCCCCGTACATTCCATACTAGTAAAGATAACTCACTATGAATTTCATGGCAAGGACCTTGGCCACATCCCTATTGGGGTGTATATCTATCAAATTTGACAAAGGATTTACATATTTCATCTGCCCCTTCATTTACACTGAAAATACGCTTGCAAGTAGTGTCTTGAACCACAGGTTTGTCGTACTGAAGATAAATATTCAAATCCTAATGGTTTATGAAGAGAACAGCGATGTTTTAACAATTTGGAACGTATCTTACGAATTCTTCTTGAAAAATCTTCACTGTTGATGGAAATGACCATACCGTTTACTTGAAAGCTTTACGGAGAATTTGTTCTCGGTCCTTATAAATTCCAAAGCAAGTAACGATAGGCTTATAACCGCGTACAAGTGACGCGTGCTGAATTCTCTGAGCCCGATCTATATCAATCGTGTCCGTTAATTCCAGTTGGTTTCGGATTACACGTGTCACTTTTTCTTCACAATCTTCCCAGCTTTCATTTTCACCGTCTTGTGGCACTCCAAAGAAAACTAAATTATTTCGCCTACCTCTATTCTCCAAATCGTCTTTCTCCTTTTTGATGTCCTTTATAGATTTCTTCATTTCAGCGATGTCGGATTTTAAATCTTCCCCTAGTGTTACCACATTACCAGCATGGCCAGGATCCTCCAGTAGCTTGTGCACATCTCCCTTCATTTTCTCAAGTTCTGTTAATCTATCGGACTCTTCTTGTATTTGTATTTTGATGTCATTTATGTCCTCCTCGACATTATCAAGTCTGGATTGCAAGAGCTCAAATTTTTGCTCATAGTTTGTGGGTCTTTCAAAATTGCATCCAATTTCTGATGCAATGCACAGATATCTTCTTTAGTTGCGGCCTCACCACCCCTCACTCGAGGACCAGGGTTACGTTCAACGTTACCAGCCAAAAGCAGAAGACCAACCAGGCATAACTTGATAGCCAATGACACATGGCACCTGAGGGCTGAGAGACGTATCGCCGCCATCTTTGCTGGCTTCCGTTGCCTTGCAGAGTCTCCACCACAAAAATACCCAATTCTCCTCCTGTAACTCTGTAATCTATTCCCATCTTCTATAACTTTAGACTCTGAACCTTTAAACACCTTCTGAGGCACATTTGAAAACTCGGACGAAAATATTTCTTTGGTAATTTTCAAAATATCACGGAGCGCTACACCATACCAGTGCTCAGCACGACTGCTTACGTAACTCCCCCACCATTTAGTTTACATCTTTAATAAAAGGGTGTCACCACGTTACTTTTTACAATATCTCTAGGTGAATGGGTAATTTGCGCCATATAAATGGGAGAGAAATGTTAATTTTTCGCTCATATTTAATAAAAAACCAGCTTCTTAGGGGGTCAAAATATGACAAGGTTATAGGTCACATGTATTTCTAAGACACTGGGTCAAAAAATTAGGTAAAAGCGCAATTTCAACAATGACAGGTGATGTTAAATACATACGCTACAAAATAACCCATTTGCGGCAGGCTGGAGTTAAATCTGCGCAGAAACGTTCTAAAGCGTGTGCGCGTCCGAATTCGTCGCCCTTCACCTTAATTTTGGAATACTGTCTCAGATTTCTGTTCCTTTGAGTTTTTCATACGAAAAAAATCTGCAAAAAATACTCCCCAAGTGCCACCAAATAACACCATTTTAATCTATATTTTTTCAAAACCTCCAACGGCAGGAGGGGGACACCCTCCTGACCTCCCCGCGTACGCGGTCGCTTGTGGTGCTTTTGCACCACATCTTCGCCCTCTTGTAAAAAAAATCCTACGGAGAACACTGCATGTCATCAGATAAAAGAGCACTGGATACAGACCTGTACATCAGCCCCTGTCACGGCAATGGAACCTCTTTCCGACACAAACCTGTACCACAGGGTTTAATCGGGGTCTGTACAGGGCCTGTCGCAGCAGCAATTACTGTATAGATATTTAACTTTCCCAATTTTTTTTTTTTTGGGGGGGTCACTCAAAATTTCTGTAGCAGAGAGGGGGTTACTCAAACACGTCATAGTTGGCGGGGGGGGGGGGGGGTACTCGAAATTTTGGAGTTTCTAAAGCAATTCCTACGACCCCCAGGCCGTAAATAATGACGGCTCCCTAAAAGCAGGGTAGAGTTCACTATATTCTTGAACAAGAAGTCGACATGATTCGTCGAAATTGGGATTTCCGTTGCTCTCAGTGAGAACTTCATTGGTCTGAAATCTCGGCGCAGGGAATCAACATCGATAGGAGAGATTGCATCATCACGGTTTTTAGGACTATTTGTAAAGTGCGTCATGGTTGTCACAGTATCCAGCGAGTCTGTGCCATAGTCTCGCAGTTCCATGTCTCTTTCGGGAAACTTACTTGCATTGAGAATTTTTCCAAACACGTTAACATGTCGGCACAATCTTGGGGAAAACGCTGAAAACGCTCCTCCATTCTTACGATCGGGTGCTAAATGATATCACCCACGACGACAGTTCTGGTGGCGTACAACGTCATTGTGCGCAGCATGCGTGAGTGTCTGGCCACGGTAGAGATTATTGTTTCTTTCGAATTCTTGTTGGAATTCCCCTTTCGTGTTCGCCAATATTGTCTAGCAGTCCCTGAAGTTCTGCGCTGGTGGCCCGAATCATGGGCTCAATCACTGACAGATTTACAGAGTCACGTTGAAATACAAAATTACATCGGTCGATGACCGGAATGACATCCATTAACATCGATGTGGTTGCGACCTTTGAATAGATACTGTTACTGTCTCAGTAAACCATTTGCAGTTGCGTTGTTGTTTTTACGATTTTCTTCTTCAAACTCTAGTACCAAGGCAGGCCAGTTTTCGTGTATCCCACGTACTGGTCGCCCGAGAGATTATAACCATCGAACAGAGCATGGTTGTTTCAAACTTTGAAAGTCATTATTATCCAGAGTTTTATTCAGTTCTCGAAGGTGTTCATACCTAACGGCAGAATACTCAAAGAAATTGTAGATATTATTGACCACTTTCTTGTACTGGGCAATTTTCTCAACACCATGACTGGCATCAGAGGCAACGAGAGCAAGTTTGTGAGCCACATACACAATGCATGTGTATTAGATACAAATTTCGTTGTTTCAGCCGAACGCCAACGCAGTTGCGACGGCCCGTCATAACGGCGGCGTCGTCAGATCCCAGACCTATAACTTTCTGTACATCAATGTTATTTTCCGCTACACAGAAATTATTTTGTCTGTAACAACTTCCGCAGTTCCATTAGATACTGTATAATTGCCAAGGAAAACAGTCTTGGGTTTTCCATCGTCAACAAGTCGAATAAATAATATTAATTTCTTGCACACCGTCACATTCACAGTCTCATCAACATAATCAACATAATTCCAACAAACGGAGAATTGGCGATTTTGACCGATATTTCCTCGCGAATCGTGTCCGCTAGTGCCGCCTGCATGGCTTTCACGCTTTCATGGTGGATATATGTCTCTGTTGATAGGGTTTCACATTTATTCAAGCGCTGTAACTCGATAAGTGAAAGAAACTTCCTGTCAGGGATTTCTTCTTGAGCCATGTAATATACTGTTCTCTGAACGGCACGCTGTTTATCATCGGAGATGGACTGGGCCCTCTCTGTGAAACGCTGTAGAACTTTCCGTGAATGCAGCGACCCTGATGCATCTCTGTGATCATCAGTCTTGAGATGCCTTTTGACAGCGGATTTCTGTACATTGGCCGAACCACGGGTAAATGCATTCCGCTTTCCATTTTTTTTTACATAATTGGCAGTACAGCAGTGTCTTGTTGTTGACTACATCGAAACGTAACCATGGATATTCAGTCTTCCACTGCTCTTGGTAGCCTGCATATGGTTGTGGACGGGATTTTTTGGTAACCGGTGCATCATCATCACGCGGCTCACGGTTTCACTATAGCGCGAATCCCCTCTTGTTGTATCGGCGACAACAGGACAATATGTCGTGGATTCCGACATGGGTTCAATTTCACTGCGCTTCTCTGTGTTCTCCATGTTGAGTTGCCCGGTAGTGTCTTTCGATTGACCCTCTGAATCATTTTTTCACGAAAACTCGGCCTGTCTCTGGTACACTCCTCGACCATGTTTATGTAAATTGCCCGATGAACATTTCCTCTGTGTGTATACCTAAAGTTGGTCTGTCTGATCACTACCCCGTTTGTATAATGAGGAGTAACCATGGCAACAAAACAATACTGGCTCCCACATTTGTGTTAAATCAAGACAGTTTCGTAACTTCAGTGTTGTCAATTTTACTAGTGATTTAATGGCGACTTCATGGCCACAAGTTTCTCTGTCAAATGACGTCAACTTAGTCGTTAATGGTTGGACTAGTATTTTCAATAATGTTTGTGATGCACACGCTCCTTATTTTGATAGGCGCGTGAAAAGGTACATAAAGCCGCCATGGATTTGCCCTGAAATTCTTGACCTCATTCATGTAAGGGACTATCATCTTATTAAAGCTACAAGGTCAAAGTCTCCCAACGATTGGTCATTGTATAGATCCCTGAGAACCAGGGCTGTTCCCACCATTACTCACGCAAAGCGCAGGTACTATAAAAATATTTTCAGTAGCAATTCTAGCAACCCTTCTGTTATATATTTGGCGCTCTGTGAATGAAATTGTGTCTCAGGGAGATATTCGTACACAAAGCCCTTGCGTTCATAGTGATGGTAGATTACTAAGTATATAACCATAAGGACATTGCCCAGGCATTTTATTGGAATTACTGATAAGTATCTTAACTGTATCTATGTTTCAAATGATTTGAGTATTATTACTGCTGCACGGGTTAATTCCAAAGTTGGCTCAACCCCTGTTACTTTTCAAATTCCCCCTTTCTCAGTTAATTTTGTAAAAGAGCAGCTTTCTCTATTGGATGATAGTAAATCTGCTGGAAGGGACAATATATCACCCAGACTTTTGAAACTTGGTGCAAATTGCATAGCAGATTCTGTCACCAGTATTTTCAACATGTCTATTATCAATGGCATCTTTCCTGAATGCTTCCAAAGTGCCAAGATTATTCCTATCCATAAGCGTGGTTCAAAAAGTGACATTAACACTGAACTATAGGCCTATTTCTCTTTTACCTATTATATCAAAAAAATTAATAGAATAGGTAAAAGATAAATAGGCCTATAGTTGGTAATGTCACTTACAATAGTTTGTACAATTTTTTGCCTAGTAATGACTTAATTGTTGACTCTCAATCTGGTTAAGAAAGTTACACTCATGTCATACTGCTCTGCATCAACTTCTCAGCAGTATGGCTCAGGGTTTGTACAGTGGCTTAATGTTTTTAGACTTGTATAAAGCTTTCGATCTTGTTGATCATAACATGCTGCTTAAGAGCCTTTTTACTTATGGTGTAACTGGGTCATCTTTAAATTGGTTCCGCTCCTACCTGACCGGTAGAAACCAGCTTGTCAGTTATATGTCTGAAAACTCTGACGTGTTACTAGTTACTTGTGGAGTCCCACAGGGCTCTATACTTGGACCGCTTCTGTTTTTAATTTTCATAAATGATCTTCCACTATGTCTCAATGGAAGCAATTTGGAAATGTTTACAGATGACCAGACCATGTGTGTTTCCGGGGCAACCATAGAAAATGTCAACTTCAGTATGAATGAGGATCTTATACCGGTTTCAAACTGGGTTTCAAACAATGCACTGTAAATTAATACCACTAAAACAAATGTATGGTTGTTGCATCACGTCCTAAAATCAAGCTTTTTACTGATTCTGATGCCCCTTTCACTATTCAAATCAACAACACTCCAATTGTGTTTTACTCACACACTTCTAGGTGTGCAAATTGACAACATCTTAAGTTGGGCTGATCACATTAAGGTAAAGGGCGACGAATTCGGACGCGCACACGCTTTAGAACGTTTCTGCGCAGATTTAACTCCAGCCTGTCGCACATGGGTTATTTTGTAGCGCATGTATTTAACATCACCTGTCATTGTTGAAATTGCGCTTTTACCTAATTTTTTGACCCAGTGTCTTAGAAATACATGTGACCTATAACCTTGTCATATTTTGACCCCCTAGGAAGCTGGTTTTTATTCAATATGAGCGAAAAATTAACATTTCTCTCCCATTTATATGGCGCAAATTACCCATTCACCTGGAGATATTGTAAAAAGTAGCGTGGTGACACCCTTTTATTAAAAGTGTAAACTAAATGGTATTATGTCAGGAGTTTATTCGCCAAGTTTGGTCAAAATGACACCATTCAAAGCGATCGGAAGAAAGTTCGAAAATTATGTAGTGATATAATTTGATATCGTCATTTCGTAATCGATACTTATGTTAAAATTTCTTCACAAACATCATGAAACTATACATTCGATAGATATGGATCTTAAGTCTTGGTATTTATTAAAATTAACTCATTTGCTAAGCGTTTATAATTGCTTTCTTTAGTTTGAGTGAATTATATCATTTTTATTTCTTTCTAACGACGCCATTTTAACGTCCGTTTCCATGGAAACGAGCGTGGTGACCCCCATTTTTTATTTCATTTTTGCACATGCACAACTTCCAAGAATATTTGTGCAAAGTTTCAAGAAAATGACACCACAACTTCATTTTGACGTAATTCGTAGTACTTCACCTTAATAAGCTATGTAAGAATTTGTCTATGAGAATCGGAATTTTGCGAAAACTGCGCCCTTTCACTCAGAGAAATGTACTACTCTTGGTTTACAATGCGTTATTTCTTCCTGTGGTCGATTATTGTTGCACTGTCTGGGGTAGCATTTCCAAAACAAATCTCCAGAAATTGTATAAACTCCAGAAAAGGGTTATTTTAGGCGTATATACATCTGATTTGGATTGATTGTGTCTTGTGAGACCTTTGATGACATTTTAGTTTCGCATATTTATTTATAATCTGTATAATTAATCCAAATGTTCCCAATTCAATACTTATTCCATGTATGCTTTCTCTGTTTATGATGACAATGGACTTATTTTAGAGGGCTCTGATGGAAATTACAATTCATTTTGTAAATCAGACTACCCTCGTTAAATAAAGTGTAATATAATAATAATAATAATAATAATAATAATAATAATAATAATAATAATAATAATAATTATAATTATAATAATAATAATAATTACCGAACACATCATTCACCAATCGTAAACATATAAATACCTTTTGAAGTGACCATATGTGAGTTACTGACATAGTAAGTTTATTTATTAATAAGCTACACTGCGGTAAAAGCTAGCACACGCAAATATCATGTTGGAATATTAATAAAGTTGCTCGTCGAAACAAATTTGTGAATTTATTCCCGAAATATCTAATATTAGAATAGAGTACTCTTGTTGCTGGTAATTGATGTCGGGTACATTCATTGAGTTTGTCATGGATCGCCAATCTATATCTTATTTACAAAGAAAGTCTTGACGCGTACCTCCATGAAGTTTAAGTGTGAGGATATTTTGTCGTGTAAGCTTACAGCGATCTCTCGTAGCAACGATACAAAAATATTTTTGTTTCAGGCTCAAATATATCCAAATTGTACTGTAAGTTGCCAAGCAAGCACTTGTACATTTCCCCACTACATTTTTCACTCAAGACATTGTGTAAGTAAAATCTGTAATTTTAAAGATACAGCCCATAAACTGCTACTCATACCGAACTCTGACACATTACATCAGCCTGTAAAACATGTGAAAATAGGTTTAGCCCTAAAGTTTATTTTCATTTGGCGGAAAGACCAGGAAAAATGCAAAAGCAGGAAGCTGGGTACATTCTCCCGACAATACTTTAATTCTATCAATTGTGTGTGTGTCCGTTTTGCTGAATTTCGAATCGAGTAATGACATATTGCCTTCATAGTGAAATGATATCAAACTAATAAGTATGCAATACTAATTGTTTATTTTTACAATCATACCAAAATGTTAATTTAGACCTCATTAGGGAAAAAATTACTGCATGTCCATTTTCCGTTTCGAGTGTCGGAATTGAATTATAGTAAACCTGTTTGTTCTTAAACACCATTTTCTCGGCCTTCATATGAATCTCTTTTCATTTATATCCTTCTATACCACGTTTCAGCACTTTCAGTACGTTCCTCTTTTATCTTTGAAGATAAAAGAACAACTAAGAGTTTCAAAGTCTTTGTTGGATATCACTTTATTTGATAGACCACGGTCCACGGTCGTGACAGAGGGACCGTGGATAGACGTGGCAGTAGTGCCTCCTACTGCACACCATGAAAGTAAAGTTTCCACCATCGCCACACTGTGGAGACCCATTTTTGCACCATGAAAAAAGTATGCCTACTATTTCTTAACTCAACAACAAATTTAAATGTTTTGTAGAGTGGCAGTAAATAAAACAGCGTCAACCGATCACAATCATAGAAATAAAAAAATGGGAAAACGTAAAAAGGGGTCGAAAAATAGTAAAACTGGTATTCTGAAGGTAACGCTGAAGACCATTCAGATTTGATTTGACTGATTAACACGTGGAGGGGATGTGGTCAGTGTTAGGTTTGAAGCTATTGAAAGTGGACGCAAAATATGTTAAAATGTAAGCCCTACTATCACAACAACTGAAATTACTGCGTCATCGAGGACACACTGTAAAAATAGCGGACGCTAGACGCGTCTTTACGCGTTCAAAATGTACATGTCGGTGTTCAATTTGAACGGCTAGTGTTCATATTGTTAACACCAGTGTTCATATTATTAACAATGATGTTCTAAACTTGAACACGTAGTGTTAACAACCATCTCATGCAAGTGTTCAAAAACTGAGCATCACAGAAATTTTACAATACTGTGAAACAATTAACAATCTTTTGTGTTTTTTACTTTACAATGACTATATTAAATTTACAATTGCTTCACTGTCCGGTAAACGTACACGGATTTTGGTGTAACGAATTTCACACTAAGTGAAAAATATTTCCGGCCGACAATTGCTGAAAGCATATTTTTTCTAAAAAAGGAAGTATACAAAAAATTTTACACGTTTATTACGGGTTGAAAGTTCAAAAATTAGAAAGAAAATCTGAAAACCACCATGAACGTTTTAATTTTAACATCGGCGTGCAAGAGGCGTTCTACTTCTAAACACTTGGTGTTCAAGTTTGGTGCCTTTTCCTATCCCAAGATGCATCAAAACGGAAGTTGCGACATTTTTCTTGTAAGCGCACGCTGAAGTTGTGATCGTGCGGAAGCAAGACCAGAAAGGGTAAGTTTCCTCTCCAAAATAGTAAAAGGTATTAGATTTTTGAAGCATCTATATTATCGTCCTTTGAAATTAATTGTATTGTACCTTGAAATAGCTTAACTACGTGAGGAAACCTTTTTTTTCTTTCATGGCTGCTATACCAACAATTAGCTGTGACTACGCAGTGGTACTTTTGGCCATAGCCTATCGATCGATCTCACTCGGGTCAAGGGTCATCAAAACACATCTGTAGCGATAACCCTTGACCTGAGCGCTATCGATACGCCTTGCATAGTAATGCTGCGTAATCACAGCTAATACATGTCTTTTAGCAAACACAATCGCATGTAAAACATCAGTTAAACATCGTAGAGTATACAATGTATTGTTTCAGCATAGGAGAGTTTGGCTTTTTTTATTTTAATCACAAGAAGCAGCAAATATTTTGTAACAGTATTGAAGAGAGGCACTGTATATGAAAGTCTCCCCTTTTCCTTAACTCAATCAGCTCCTTGTCTTTCGTTTAAAGTTTCATCTCGCCATATTACCTATTGTTGCATTTTTTCAGGATGTAAAAAGTTGGATTTAACTGAAAATCGAAGAGTTGTTATAGAAGCTGGTGGTACAGATAACGAAGAAGATGAGTGTACAGGTAGCTGTCTGGAAACAAGCTTGAGAACCTCAGTTCATCTCTAATGTAGATTTAAACTTCCAAGGGTCAGTAACTGAATTTTGATAAATTTCTGTATTTTTGTTCTGAATTAATCAAAGCTTTGGTAGCATGCTATAATCAACTAAATGTTGTCGGAGAATAAGCTTTCACAGACGTGTAGTCTAAAGCGACAGACCATTCAAAGTAAAAATGTCCGCTCTGAATTACTGATTTTCCTGAAATTTTCACTCTGAATTTTCTGTCACTTTTTGTTTCAATTTTTCATCCCCCCTTGCATCTGATGAAGGAGACTTCACGTCTTTGAAAGCTTATGCCCTTGTAACATTTAGTTGATCATAGCGTGCTACCAAACCGTATATTATTTTGTATTGTAGCTCAACACGTCTCGTGTACTTAGCAACTGGTTTTTAGCTTTGCTGTCAGCTACATAGGCGGATGTGTAGCATTGTCCTCAAATTTGTACATCCAAAGGTTTTTCTTCAAAACAGCCTGTACGAATCCTTAAATATTTGGATTACAGGTCCCAAGGGATTACCCTAATCAGATATGTTCAAATTATGATGAAATATGCAAATTTATATTTTTGAGGCTAATTTTGCTATTCTTTGGCAAAAATCTTCTTCTATTTTTCTGCCGTCTTCAATATTTGGTAAACATGACCCTGAAAATGACCTTAGTCAAATTTGTGCTAGTTGTGATTAAATATTCAAATTTTTATATTTCATGGCAATTTTTGTCATTTTTGGTCAAAAAATCTTCAAAAAGTCTCTTTCAACACTGCTAATCGAACAGTTTTGATATTTAGGACATAGATCTCTACTGATAGTCGTTTTCAGATTTTTCAAATTATGCAGACATTTGCAATTTTGTAATTTTAGGACATTAAAGATATTTCAGACATTTTTAAGACATAAAGGGATTACCAGAATGTGATATATTCAAGTTATGATGAAATGAACATTTCTTTCATTTTAAGGGCGATTTTTACCATTTTTGGTAAAAAAAATTGTATAAAAATTAATAGCAGGGTACACCAGAATTTGAAAGGTCTTTATGAATATGTTTTTAATTTCTCAGAAGTATATTTTTGAAATGTCAGCCATTTATTTCAGGGTTTATTTAAAGATATTACAAACAAACAAACCTTTTTGTTTATGAAGAAATTTGTTGGACTAGGAAATAGGTTTTACCCTGCCAAGGACCAACTTTCCCCACTTTCTGCATGTTGTGCCTTACTGTGACACTTTGACACTTTGACATGTTGTGTTTACTTTAGTGTGGACAACTATATACCATGTTCACTAGAGAAGCCTTGACTAACTTTTTTCTTCTTCAAAATTTACAATTGTCTATACAAGAGGAAATGTCTTTAAGAAACCATCTTACAAAATGGAGTATGCATTTCATACATATACTTTTCAACACAATAAGTATGCCAAATTTTGAGCTTTTTCAGATTATTTTTGTACATTTTAAACAAGTATGAACATAAAACGTCATCCACAATATGGTGATTTTTATTATGTTTTTGGTAGGAAGGTGTTAACACTGTTGGTTTTTTCCTCTGACAAACTTTACATACAAAGTTGCAATGTTTATTTGCCCATTTTACAGTAAATTATTGTATTTTACTCTAGAAATGTTTCGTGTATTTTTAGAATAAAATAATTTTACTGGATATCAATGGTCTGTAATGTTATTTCAAGGCTTGAACACCCCGTGAACGCCCAAAATTAAAGGTGTTCAACAAGCGTGCATCATGTGGTTCTAGCCTTTAACACACTTATCGTTGAACGGCGTCCATGCGTTCAAAAAGTGTTACAGCCCTTTGAACGCGTAAAAGCGTTCAATTTTTTGAACACATTTCATGTGCACGTGTGTTCAGATATGGAACACCATGGTGTTCAATATAATGTCTGATGAACACGTAGCGTTCAAAATCTGCACACGTGTGTTCAAAAATTGAACGTTGGTTGAACACGTAGTGTTAAATTTCTGAACGTCTAGAGGCGTTCAAAAAGTGTTACAAAAAGGCATTTAATTGGTGTTCTATCCTTGAACAGTTAACTTTACAGTGCGCATAGGACGAGTGGGGTTTTTTTCTGCATTGACAGCTACAGAAATCACAAATTTTACGTATTGAGGATTTCATTTCACTGGCATGAAAAATGTTGTAGCAAAACGAAATGATCAGGAGAATCTTGCGATTTGTAGAACCCAGAATATATATTAAGTCACATGGCTGTTTGAGCAGTGGAGTAATTATGGTCAGTTTGTCTATGTTTGAAAAAGTTTCATGTGATTGCTTGTGTATGAAAAAGTTTCACGTGATTACATGTACCGCCATTCACGTAGAGGCTTTATTAAATACCTGTGACGGGTTTTGATTTGTCTTTTGCTCAAAGATTTATTAAATATGCATGTCAGTTTGCAACTGAACACAAAAATTGTTTGTAGAAGACTTCCAACAACTGACAAGTACTTACATAGGAAGTTTCACAAGCGTTTGGACGATAAGCTGTTGTTTTGGCTTGGCCTCTGTTTTAAATAAAAGATGCTCTCTACTACCTCCATGGTGGAACCAAGAAAGTCATATCAAATGTCAGGTTGCTTTAAAAATACCTAATTGCATTTTGCATTTCTTGTCGAGCGGGGCTCTTGTGATCGTGGTAATTATTTTGTTTATTGTCTTTAAGTCATAAGCGAAAGGTATCACGGTGTACATGAGAATTGGTAATGTTTATGCCCACTTTGCAGGTTTTAACAGATACTAATTCCGGCGACAAACATGAATGACTGATTACACAGGTTCTAAATCAGACAAAGAGCTACCAGTAAGTTCATGTGGAAAAGCAGAAGCGCAGTTGCGAGATCGGCAGTGGGAATAATTGGTGTGAATAAGAAAGATATCGACAAACAGGTGCTGCATTGCAAGAGTAATCGCACTGTAACACATTGCAAGACTTCTCGAGTTTAAAACTTTGTAAGAAAATGTTGGAAATGTAATAAAAACGTCAGAAAATACACGTACGAATTGTATGTCACCTCATTCGGCGGGTAAATGATGAGAGTAGGCCTGTAAGTTTCCTGGCAAGACAATAATTAATACGGCAAAACATGACAGTGTTTTTGCATGAATAAGATTGATAAGAAAATAGCTGATAGCCAGCTAATAGCCAGCTAACATTGGCTAATAGCGGCTAAAAACGGCTATTAGCTTGAATAGCTGAATAGCCAAGGATTTGGTATCATAGCCAGTGTTCTCTCTGAATAAGGTAACAGGGGCGTGGCGCCCTCTTGTAAATTCCGAGCGCCCCCTTGCCAGAAATGAAAAAGATTTATTTTTTTGAAAAATAAAACAATAAAATGTACGGGGAAAAAGTTGACAGTGATTTACAAGCAAAATGCGAGCGTGAGCGTCGATCCTGCAGACTGCAAACGTAATTCTCATCGATCTTGCAAATCTCGCGAGTTTGTGATGTCATCCGAGATCATAAGCCCATGTGCAACTCATCGAAGGCAGCCATATTTGCATGGCTCAGTCCGTAACGTTACGTTAGCCACGGTCCCTCCATAGGGACCGTGCATTAGGTAACCGACTTAGCTGAGTAAACATGGCAAGGAGCTGGAGGGTAACCAAGGACAGCAGAGTACACTGAAGTTTTTATAGGAGGTTAGAATTTCGTTTGTGTATTCCTTCCAAAAGCAAAACAACCTAATTTTAGGCTCGGTCGGACTTGTATCAGGATGAGAACACGTGAGTGTTATGGTGATAATTTTGCCATCGATGAATAAATGTATGTCTCTAGACTCGCTATGTTTTCGTTTGTAATAAAAGTTATGGAAAACTGTTTCAGATCTCTTTTCCTTTGAGTTTTTTGTACGAAAAAATCTTAAAAAATGCTCCACAAACCTGAGTGTTATGGTGATAATTTTGACATCGATGAATAAATGTATGTCTCTCGCTACGTTTTCGTTTTCAAAAAATGAAATCTTCATAATTGAAATCAGTGAACTGTAATAAAAGTTATGGTACACTGTCTCAGATCTCCTTTCCTTGAGTTTTTTATACGAAAAAAATCTGAAAAAATACTCCCAAAGTGCCACCAAATAACACCATTTTAATCGCTGTTTTTCAAAAGCTCCAACGGCAGGAGGGGGGACACCCCCCTCCTGACCTCCCCCCGCGACCGCTGGCGCGGTCGCTTGTGGTGCTTCGCACCACGTCTTCGCCCTCTTCTCAAAAATCCTGGGGAGAACACTGATAGCAGAATAGCTGAATAGCTGCTCAACAACCCCGAAGCAGCTATTAAGTTTCCGTCAGGTCACAAACATAATAGCTGAATAGCCGCTAATTATCCCTTGAGTCATTGTTGTGAACCCTGTTAGCTGAATAGCTGCTAAATATGTCAAAGCTGGCTATTTTGGCTATCCAGCAATCCCGCACCTTTATGCATAGGACAGTACTAGCTAGGAACAGACAAATAACAGAATAATAAACAATCGATGCAAACCAGTCGTTCACAGTATTAGAGTTCAAAGGTCGCCTTGTGACCCAGGAAGACATACAGTGTGAACACAGTGCATTTCAGCGTTTCTACGTCTCTCTGTGTTTCTAACGACAGGTATAATTTGAAAATGGCCATCGCGATGACATCTTTACGAAAGTCCTGGTTGGTGTTTGGTCAACGGCCCTGGACTTGTCAGTCTCCAAGACAAGTTCTTACAACGTCCGTCAGAATGCGGACAACAGTTGCACAGTCAGTACAAGGCAGCAGCGACAGACACAACCAAATCCACGACACCAAAGTCAAGCCGTTTGAAGATATTCCTGGACAACAGAGCAAACTTGCAACCTACATCAACATTTTCCGCAAGGGTGGTCTGGCGAGATTTGACGAATACTTCACATGGCGTCGAAACACCTTAGGTCCTATTTGGAAGGAAAGTATCGGGGTTATGTCTGGAGTTGTGGTAGCCGATCCTAGCGCAACGGAGGCTGTTGTTCGTGCCGAGGGAAAATACCCCCGTCGAATGCCGATGGAACCATGGTTACTCTACAGAAAAATGGGAGGATATTCGCTTGGTGTCTTTCTAGCGTAAGTTGGCAATATGTTTTTGACCTAAAATGTATAGGATGAATGTTCAATACAAAAGAATACCTCGTCCAGGATTAGGGTTTATGTTGCCAGGTTGATAGAGGGCGCTCAGCTGTCGGGTCGTAGACTGCACTTCGCCCCTCAAAGGTTACAGACCTTTTATGGAATCCCTTCGTTCACGATTCTGCAGAGTCATCGATCGTATTGTACGGTCGAGTTTAGGTTGTACTAGATTATTGCCGCTTGTGGTTAGGTACACGGCGGAAGGCCTCAGTGACCCAGAAAAATGCCTTCTGCCGTGTACTTAACGTGGCCAGTAGGCTACCCATAAGTTCTATATGCTATTGTCGGTAGATATATGTAGAGCTCAACAAACTATGTGGTTATCTCTTGATCGGGCTAGACTGAAGTCTGTTCGCCCAAAAGGTGTGCTTATGACGTTTCTCGGTAAATCAGCGATGCTTATCCTATAAATGGCAAAGCATAGAGTTTTGATCTGAAGACACTGTTTGCAATATTTTTGGGGCACGGTCACTTGTTGTTCGATACCCAGCGAAGATCGCTGTATGCATTAGATGGAGAGCAAAAGCGGCCTTCATCAGGTATCGAACAAACGAGCGACTGTGTTTGGGAGTATAGCGGGTGGGTAGTATATAGACCGTTTGTGGCACTTGCAGACAAAATGACTGAAATGATAGACTTGGTCCACGGTCCGGGACCGTGCTTGGTCCAAGTCTATCAACAAACTGACTTCGTGAATACTACGTAGTTGAGTAATCGCAACTATTTTTTCTGGCCGCGGTGGTAGTGGAGTTATCCGAGAGAGACTTCCAGCCGACAGCGTTCACTCTAGGTGTGTTTAAATTCACTACCCTGGTTGTTCACCCCACACAATTATGAATGCAGTGCAGCATCGTATTACGGAATGAATTTTAGTTACACAATCACCGTCTTGAATTAAGTCTAGTAAAATGGGCACTCACGAGTGTTTGCAAAATCACGGAAAGAGTAAGTTTTTCAGTGTCAAGGTCCATATAAACACGAAAAAGAAGTACTCTTTTGCAGCTGATCCGTGAAAGGATTAGAATACCATTTTGAAATCTGGAAAAGAATTTTCTTAGATGCACAACTTTCCAAGGCTAAATTGAAACTGAGGGTTTTCAATGAGCGTCATCATGTACACTTCCCAAAAGTTATCATGTTGCGCCAAACTGTGATGGAGGTTAGCTGGTACAAACAATAGACTACATTGATGTGTCAAGACAATCTCATTGATATACATGATGCAGATTGTGCAAATGTATTTTTAATAATCTCACCTACTCCTAGGTTTCATATACTTCGGACTGTTTGCTCGTTTGTTTTCTTCGATGATTCGCACAATAAGGGCGTTTTTTTGTTGAGAAATCCCAGATAAGTTGTGTTTTGAAATTCGGCGGAACAAGCATGTGTACCCATCCTTTCCTATGGTTATGCTGATTCTGCGTGTCCGGCTAGACAAAAGCTGGCGACGACTTCTTGCATACACAATTTTAGTTTTAAATAGCATACGCTTTTACAATGAAAATATGGATAAATCATATTGTCTTAACGATTTTCGTAAATGCTGTAGTCATCCTCAACCGTGACCATCGATGTACAGTTTTATATTCAAAACATTAAAATGCCGTTTGCAAAGATTAAAGAAAATAACATCAGCTTATAATTATATCTCGTAAATTAGTCTAAAAATTTTAGTTCTTGTGTCTGTTTTTCGCTGCCGACAACGTTTCCGATAGGAAAGCAAATCAAAATATATTCACATGTAAGTTCTTTCTTGTTTTTATGACGTCACAGACCTTAAGTATTTTCAAAATACCTCCGAAGCCATTCAATTATTGAAGAAATCACAAAATGAGTTTCCTTTCCCTGGAGAATTTACTTAGTGCCTGAGATTAAGTCGATAATTTATTGTACAGTGAAGGAGAAGACTGGCAGCGTCATCGTAGTGTTCTACTGAAGCCATTACTTCGACCCAAGGAAGTTGCATCACACACAGACACACTGAATGAAGTTTCTGATGATCTCATCGCCAAGATCCGTCGCGTACACGCAACTCCCGGTCAGAGTTCCGGTACTATGGACGATGAATTAGCACGGTGGTCCATGGAAGGCAATGACATTTTCTTTATTTGTTTGAGTTTTTGTCTTTGTGTGTTCGTCGGCCGTCTCTATCTCTCTCTCTAACTCTTTCTGTTGCAGTTTCACCATGGCAACAGCTAGATCAACAACACAATTTATCGAACGTTTTATTATCATAAGGAATCATTAATCACTCAAAACAAGTCAATATTCAGTCAATTACGACACCGATGTATTGTAGCTTTGTTTCAAATAGAGGTATAGATAGATATCTGTTTGTCGACTCTAACTCGACTCTGTTCATAGTCTACGTGGAATACTTTAAATTATGATTGGAGACAACAACTTTACCTTCCTTAAGTATTTACTTCGTCGTCGTCATCATCATCATCATCATCATCATCATCATCATCATCATCATCTCCATAACCACCAACAACACTGTCAACAATGAAACATGCTGACATTATGCAATGTATTTCTGTATCCGTTATCGTACACAGGTATCGCGGCAACATTGTTTGAAAGACGGCTTGGATTGTTAGCTGATAGCGTGGATCCTACGTCAGAGAAATTTATCAAAAGTGTCAAGGACTTCTTCCATTACTCCGAAACATTGCTATACTTACCATTCAAGCTACAAGTGAAGTTAAATCTACCAGCGTGGAAAGGACTACGAGAGGCGGCGAGATCACTGTTTGAAATCAGTAAGTCTTCCCACTATATTCTTCGTCAGTTATCTTCATGTAAGTGTCATCCAAAGGCTTTGTTAGAAACATAAAAATAAAAATGCGTCTTGATACATGCAAAGAGACTTAATACGACTCAGTGAATCTTGATTCTTAATTCAAATGATTAAGTTGTAACTGAGCTTGAATAATTTGCAGCGGAGTTCCATGTCAAAGAAAATATCTCCGACAAGACGAAATCTGCGGGCGAGTCAGCTGTTGATAGTGAGGGACACATACGTCACATCATCCCATATCTGTATGAAAGTGGAAAGCTCTCGGACGGTGAAGTATTGGCAAATGCTGCCGAGATGTTCGGTGCTGCCGTTGACACGGTAGGACATTGAACCGTTCATCACACCTATACTCTGAAATACTTCAAATATGTACAGCATTACGCTTGTACAGACAAACTTTTCATTATTGTATTAAAAACTCAAAACGTGAAACCCGAATTCACTTTAAACTGATTATTTTCTGATTGCAGCCTTTCAACTTGCTTTGGTTAGAAGGGAGTATAAGATAAACTATATCCTTGACGATGTGCAAAATTCGAGGAATGTATGTTAACGTAATGACTAATGGTATATAGTAATTTTTATCATTAGAAACCTATACTAAGATAATATATACAAAATATTAGGACTAGTAAAGGCTTGACATTAAGAGAGAGAAAAAATATACTTTATGCAGTGTGATCACAATGTTTTCAAAATTATTTTGTGAGAAAGACATCAAGTACCATGGTATGGATACTGGATTTATTGGCCTGGAACAGAAATGTCCAAGAAAAGCTGCACGAGGAAATTACTGGAGTGGTGAAGAAAGGAGAAAAAATCACCCAGGAACACTTGAAACATTTGCATTATCTGAAAGCTGTTATCCGTGAGAGTATGAGGTAATTCTTGGTCACATATTTTCGTTTCTTTCCCGTGCATACAACAACCCGTGTCGGACTCTCTTTCTGCGTGTGTGTCTGTCTTGTATGTATGTATGTGTTTTACGTACGTATGTATGTATGTATGTATGTATGTATGTATGTATGTATGTATGTATGTATGTATGTATGTATGTATGTATGTATGTATGTATGTATGTATGTAGGTAGGTAAGTAGGTAGGTAGGTAGGTAGGTATGCAAGTATGCATGCATGTATTTATATATGTATGTACGTATGTATGTATGTATGCATTTATGTATGTATGTATGTATGTATGTATGTATGTACGTACGCACGCACGCACGCACGCACGCACGCACGCACGCATGCATACATGTATGTATGTATGTATGTATGTATGTATGTATGTATGTATGTATGTATGTATGCATGCATGCATGTATGTATGTATGTATGTATGTATGTATGTATGTATGTATGTATGTATGTATGTATGTATGTATGTATGTATGTATGTATGTATGTATGTAGGTAGGTAGGTAGGTAGGTAGGTAGGTAGGTAGGTAGGTAGGTAGGTAGGTATAGGTATGCAAGTATGCATGCATGTATTTATATATGTATGTATGTATGTATGTATGTATGTATGTATGTATGTATGTATGTATGTATGTACGTACGTACGTACGCACGCACGCACGCACGCACGCACGCACGCACGCACGCATGCATGCATGCATACATGTATGCATGTATGTATGTATGTATGTATGTATGTATGTATGTATGTATGTATGTATGTATGTATGTATGTATGTATGTATGCATGCATGCATGCATACATGTATGTATGTATGTATGTATGTATGTATGTATGTATGTATGTATGTATGTATGTATGTATGTATGTATGTATGTATGTATGTATGCATGCATGCATGCATGTATGTATGTATGTATGTATGTATGTATGTATGTATGTATGTATGTATGTATGTATGTATGTATGTATGTATGTGATGGATGGATTGATGGATGTAATGAAGTATGTAAGTACGGACATAGCTGAAAACAGATGCATTTTTGAACGGAGGAACCAATGGTCAGACATCTTTAAAACTGAAGCACATGCTGCTTTGATTTTTTCAATGACAGTGTCTGTATTTTTTAAACAGACATTTATTTAGCTGTCATGCAAGTGCCAATTATGCCAAGGAACTTCAAATGAGAAAATCTCCTTCAACACCACTCAGTAGAGAGAGTATTACTGCATTGACTCAGGGATATTTCAACTAGTTTAAAGCTTTCAAATGTATTTTATTGCCTGAGGATGAATATAGAATTGGTATTGGTATTTTACAATGATTAAAATTGGGAATATTTTAAAGAAACCGTAATGTGGCCGTTAGTAAGACAACTTTTCTCCTACAGTTACATCGTTATAATTTTCAAATTTAATTTTGTTTCTTGGAGTGAAAAGCTTCAGAAATTATTGTGAATTTTTGAAATTGAAATTCCATGGGTTGCACGCCAATATAATGCCTAAACCACCTTGCCCGATAACCCCCATATTTGGTTTGTCAAACTTACTTCAGTTCTCCACAAATAGGAGGGTAATCAATACTGTTTTGTCGTATGTATGACTAGATGTAAAATTTTGTCTTTGTTTTCCACTTTTCAACTTCGACATGTGCTTCTCGCTCACTTCTCGGTCAGGCCGTTGGCTTAAAATGTTTCAGTTAAGCTAAAAGGTGTAAAAATATCGGTGAATGACATATCAGCAATTCTCAGGCCAAATTTAAAAATGTGTGTTTCCGGTAACATGCCACCGAAAATTAGGGAAGATAAGGTTGGATGGATCTTGTTCTACTTTGTTTTGTCGACTGAGAGCCATAAAATACGGTAAAATTTAGAGAATTTACTCAAACTTTTTCGGACATGCGAAAATATGTCTAGGGTCGGCGTGGTTTTTCTAGGATAGGTTACTGGAAACACAAAGTAATATTTTTTATTTGGCCTCATAATGACTAAAAGAACCCCGCGCCCATTTGTACTAAATTTTTCAGCCTCTTCCAAATAACTGTGTTTAGCATGTGGTGAATTAGGACCATGTTCTGTAAAACTAACACTAAATGTTTTTGTGCATCTGTTCACTTAATAGAGTGTATCCTGTCACGCCTGCATTCTCTCGTATCCTTGCATCTGACGCTGTCCTCTGCGGGTATCACGTGCCAGCTGGGGTAAGCTTATATTGTCACCTGGAAGTATGCCATACATATATATTGCCAAGACCTTATACCTATATATTGCCAAGAATTTGACCATTTAACCATCGTCAATGAACTACGTTGGAAAATCGCCATGCCTGGTTGACTCTGCCCGATGTTCATTACAAAGCAGATAGTCTCACTTAGGGTCCTCCCTAGACTTGGTACAAGTCTGTGTATAAAAACAAATTTAGTGAGTGCGATCGTAGTGTAATTGCAATTGTTTTTACTATTTTTCGATGAGGTGGAGTTATCGCGTGATTCGCACAGGTGCGAAGACACTCGGCTTGGCGTAGGCTCGGATTTTTGAAATTCAGTCAAAATATTGCAAATACAAATTAACATCAAGGCATTAAAGCCCCGCTGAAATGATTTTATTTTACAAAGTCACCAATATGAACCAAGTCTGGGCTCCTCCCTAGCCTGACCAAGCAACTTGACTCCTCTGGAATTACGATGATTTGTTGCATTGCCCTGTGTGGATCCAGTGGTGTTCATCCTTGTCGGAAAATTTAACAACTGTAATTTTCCCCATTGTTTCCACTGCAATTTTGAAAATATGTGTCGATTCTTCACATTGTAGACTGCAGTCATAGTCCACTCAGGACTGATGTCACGTGACCCACAATACTTCGAAAATCCGGACCAGTTTATTCCGGAAAGGTGGCTGAGATCAGACAAGCCCATACCACGACTCAATCAGTTTGCTGCCCTTCCTTTTGCTACGGGACCACGGCAGTGTATCGGTAGAAGACTAGCTGAACTTGAAATGCATCTTTGTATAGCAAAGGTAAGACATGAAGAACATTTAAAAATTCACCGATTGTTCCCAATTTTTTCCTAATGGTGGAACACTTATGGTTACAACATCCCATCAAGCCATTCACTTTTTACTGAATAGTTCTTGCTTGAATCTTAACGCGTAATTAAATTAAATGATACACCTTGATTGTCCTTATGACTGGGTAGCAGGATTCAATTCTAAATAAAGTATTTTACGATCAATGTTACAACACATTTTACCCGCCCTCGACAGTTTCAATCACTGATGGATCCGGCCTCGGTTCTGTTGAAACAAAGTTGGTCTGAAAATTTGAACGAGATACGCGTTCATGTGTAATATTCTGTTCAAATAAGCTTATGACATACTTGTCCTAACTTAAGTGCATGGATTTTTCCCAATATGTGCTAATTTCTCATAACCCTTCCCCGTCTTCAGATTGTACAGAACTTTGTGCTGGAGCCAAACAGTAACCAGCCATTGAAGCCTAAAATGAGACTTCTTCAAGTGTGCGACAAACCTTTGAATTTGAAGTTCCTTGAGCGGACCTGATTTTGACCGAGGAAGATGCAATCATCTGAAAAGTAACATGCCAACTTCTTGCAAAGAGACTTTCTGTACATAATTGATTATATTTCCAACATGAGTAGATATATTAGTTATTATATATCAGCGATTGTCTGCCCAACTCAATATTCATTTACAGTAACTTGTATAGTATAAAATTTCTTCATATGTACTCAATTACTCAGAATGATGGTCGTATCGGATCTGCAGCAATCATATTATTACGAATTATCGTTTACTATTTGTCCACTTTGACAGCAATGTTTGGTGATCAAAAGTAGAAACTATGAACCCATAAAGGATATCATGAAAACTGGGCTTTATGGTGACGAATGTGTAAGCCCATTGTGGTTATTGTAAAATTCATTTTAAGAAGATCATGTCAATGGCTCACAGGAGTTAACTTTAAGACGTAGAGTTTAGTTACAATAATATACAAAATATACAATGGGTGACTGACCCACACCTCTTCAGCGAACCAAATCGAATTAAAGCTTTTAATAATTAAAAAGACCAATCAGTAATGTTCAGTAATGTTGCATATTTAAGGAAACGTAATCAGTACTATGTTTATTATTCAAGGTGTCAGTCCATGATTTAGATCGTCTACATCAATCAAGTAGATACCGAACATTAGTTTTGAAACACAACAGTCAGTTATGTTATGAATGGGTGACATCTCATAAAGCGTTATATTAATCGTGTTCAGAAGCTGTCGAACGCTCCTGGCGATTACTGATATCTGTGTCACCAATACCTGGCAGGTGTAGCAAATAGCGCTGATATGCTACTTTCAGAGATCGAACAATCAAATACTCCTGTTTTTATTCGAATCGTACAGTTACTAGTCATTCAAACGAAGTAATAAAACTCGTTCAGCATTGCGATTAATTTCTGACTGTATATTTCCGGAGTGTGTCTGTACTTCAACCTTGCTTTTGTCACAATATCACTGACAGTAATTCGTACAGTGCGACTCTTAACGTACACACGCTGCAATCTTGTTTAGATGATTTTATTTATTCACTTTCGATACATTCAAGGTAAGTGCCATAATCAGCTCCGAGTGGAATTCACGCAATTCACAAATATGTCATCATCAAATAAATTATTTTGAGAATAAATGATAAAAATTGTCGATTCATCATCTTTGAGATTTCTGTATCAACCATTAGCTGTATCTAGGTTGCATCGATGACCTGCAATTTATGTTTAGGGTAAACCCCGAAAACGAGCACTCTTCTTAGACATCGTCGGAAAAGCTGGCAGAGACCTTTCATGGTAGAATCGGACCAATGTAAATGAAGAGCCCGGGCATGAGAGGATAGAATCCTTTGCATAGAGACTATCGCATAAAATTTCTCTCACACACTGGCATTTTACTTCAATCGTTCTGTTGTCAATATAGCAATTTTGAGACTTCTTACAACATCATTAGTGAATTGATCTTCCAATGTGTGTCCCATCTCGCTCTTGAATGTTGAAAAGGAGAGTGACTTTCTCCAATTTCTGGGGTTTATAATCGCAGGAATAAACATCAACAGGCTGTCGCGTTAAAGGCGAGGTGAATGCGAAATTGAAGTAATATACCCTGGCAGACTGTCGCGTAGACGGTGGGGTCTCAGCAGAACTTTGGGAAGCAAGTAATTGCACGCCCAATAAATGCCGTGCGAGTGGTTGGCTAGTCTGATTGAACGGTACCAGGTGTCGGGAAGATGCGACATGTAAAAAGCCTTTTGGCTTTTGTAAAGGCTATAGAGTTCTGTGGCTGA
This sequence comes from Ptychodera flava, assembly GCF_041260155.1. Taxonomy (NCBI): domain Eukaryota; kingdom Metazoa; phylum Hemichordata; class Enteropneusta; family Ptychoderidae; genus Ptychodera; species Ptychodera flava. Next base: position 3,651,336 of record NC_091928.1, read on the forward strand.
TCCCCACATAAGCCTAAGAACGCTACATTGTGATAGGTCAATATCACATGATGGTCGTAACCAGCACAACAGTACTTTTCAATCTAACTTCGCTTGGCCACTGCCTTGATTCTCACTGATATAGTCAGCAACACTTCGATTTCTTCAAAACACCAGTTACATCACCGTTGTTTGTTCGCGTTGAAAGTCATCGACACTTACAATTGTTGCACATACCCTGGACGTAACTTGCGTTTGCTGAGTAGATTTGATAAACTTGAACGGTCCTTGCCCCATAAAGTGTGGCAATAGGTTTGTGCAACAAAATCATATGTAGGTAACTTAGTATAAAATTGCCACTTGTAATATTGCCTTTCGGTTTTTGCTCGAACCCCCAAAACTAGTAACTCAGATTAGAGTCCAGACTGACAGTCAGTTGTCAGTGATACAAATGCACAGTACACATACACAGGCTGTGTTGGCAAGCTGAATACTAGACAGTTTAAAGTGCTGTAGGGAGTAGAACAAGAACGAAGTTGTATAAACTGAACAAAAATATTGTCAAAATTATCAAAATTAAAACAGCTACTGCCTACGGGCAACTGGCACTATCAGATACTGCCCTACTACTGTAGTGTCACTGTTACTGCATACCTGAGCAGTGACAGAGATAGCTCTGACTCTGATGTACATGGTAGTTGAAGAAGAGTTTGGGTCAAATGACGCCCGTGACAGTGAAACATTACTAAACAAGATCAGGCCAGAGAGAAATAAATGGAAGAACACATGGAAATTTTTGAATTCTGGCATATGAGAATAATCAAATATTAAATAAAAAAGATGGGGTCACCATTCTTGATTTTCTAAATTTTCACATTCTCGTCATAAAATAATACAAAAGAAAAACTTTGAACAGTAAAGACTAAATGAAAAAATATATGACTAAATGGAATTATTTTTTAACCGAATTTGCAATTATTACTCCCAAAATTTCAGAGATGACAACATTTATTTGATGGAATATTTTAACCTTCCAGTATTGTCAATTTTGAGTAGTATCTATTTCATATATGTCTTGTACTTTTGAAACAATTTTTGGTAGGTCACTGTGCTTAGTATTTACAATATGGCAATTAGCCAGAATTCACAATTTGCCTACTCTCTCATGATCATCATTTTGTGTGCTCTTCGGCAGGAGCAATAGACCTGGCCAGAGTTGGATTAACTAAAGTTGGCTTAGACCAATAAATCCAAAAAGTTCACTGATGCGTTTAAAGAACTTGCCTTGGGAATATGACTATAGAAAGTGCTAATAACAGGTAGTGTTGAACACCTGTGAGCAGAACGGCGCAATACGTGTTTATTATTTCTGAGCGCACATCCTTTACAAATATGCGGGCCTGTGATAGTTGGGGGGACTTGAAAAATTTTGATCATATAGAGGGGGCATCTGAAAAAAAAGATTTTAATCGCGATTCCTCCAGCCCCCCTTATCATTATTTGTAAACGCAGCCTTATGGAGGAAATCGTTTGCTACAGGAAGATTGACCATAGCTCGTTTAACATGAGAAGGTTCTTTGGAATGCACAATGTCGCAGAACTGGATTACAATATGGAACAATAAGCAGAGCGATCAATTCTGCGAATGGAAAGGTTTGTAGGTATTTTGGAATATTAAGATTGTTGATAGATGTCGTATAGGATGCCGCATTTTGACAATATTCGGTCTGGCAATAATGACATCCTGCCATTGTCACTTCACTAACGCATGTTTTAAAGTCGGGCGCTGTTGGACAAACTCCCCCGGGCCTCGAAACGTACCACACGGTGAAACCACTATCGATGCAATCACGTACAATAAAGACAGAGTTCAAAGTTCAACTTGAAGGGTAAGAGACTTCAGCCTCTCTATGCCAGTATCACATCGACTGTGGTTCTCTACAATAAGGTGACTTGGTACAATGGCAATGACATCGTCTTCGATGAGAGTTTATTCATTTTCGTTTACTAAACGAATCCAAACTCGTTGCCAGTCCCAGAGCTCACTATTCACTTTGTCTGCCAGAAGATCGACGACAGTAGCACAGCATGCAGATAATGGTGATGACAGACTGCAGTTGGTCAATGAGGTCAAAGTCAAACCGTTTGACGCAATTCCTGGACAACAAGGCAAGCTTGCTACCTACATCAATGTGTTTCGCAATGGTGGTCTAGCGAGGCTTGATAAATACTTCACATGGCGTCGAAACACCTTAGGTCCTGTTTGGAAAGAAAGTATCGGAGTTATCTCTGGAGTTGTGGTAGCCGATCCTAGCGCAACCGAAGCTGTTGTTCGTGCCGAGGGAAAATATCCCCGTCGCCTGCCGCTGGAACCTTGGTTACTCTACAGAAAAATGGGAGGATATTCGCTTGGTGTCTTTCTAGCGTAAGTTTATCATATATGTGTTTATATCTGTAGGTCTACATGATTTGTTTTTAAAACACATAACCCATGTGCTGAGAGCCAATAGCTAGTCGTTGTTGAAAGGGGTCGTGCAATGTTGTGTCCCGTGTGGGTTTGACTGCCTTACGTCAATCTGTACAAAGGTTACATTACGTAATGTAACCTGTACAAAGGTTACATAACGTAATGTTTTGGTTGAGAGCTTGTCAATACATCGTGCAGTAAGCAGAGTTAGGTGCGGAATTGTGTCTTTTCCTGAAAGCCATTTCTAAACTACGTGTATTCCCTATGGGAGCTAAACTAGCTAAAAACGATAAACACGGCAAAAAAACGATAATTATCACTTTCTAAATAGCGCTCAAAGTTTAGAAATTAGCTGTAGTTTAGAAAGTTTAGAAAGTCAGGCCTTAGGTTGAAATTTTTTTTCCAAGGATATATCGGATAAAAACGATAATTATCACTTTCTAAATAGCGTTCTAAGTTTAGAAAATAGCTGAAGTTTAGAAAGTCGGGCCTTAGGTTGGAAATTTTTTCCAAGGATATATCGGATAAAAACGATAATTATCACTTTCTAAATAGCGCTCAAAGTTTAGAAATTAGCTGTAGTTTATAAAGTTTAGAAAGTCGGGCCCTGGGTTAAAAAATTTTTTCCAAGGATATATCGGATAAAAACGATAATTATCACTTTCTAAATAGCGTTCTAAGTTTAGAAATTAGCTGAAGTTTAGAAAGTCGGGCCTTAGGTTGAAATTTTTTTCCAAGGATATATCGGATAAAAACGATAATTATCGCTTTCTAAATAGCGTTCTAAGTTTAGAAATTAGCTGAAGTTTAGAAAGTCGGGCCTTAGGTTGAAAATTTTTTCCAAGGATATATCGGATAAAAACGATAATTATCACTTTCTAAATAGCGTTCTAAGTTTAGAAAAAAGCTGTAGTTTAGAAAGTTTAGAAAGTCTGGCCCTAGGTTGAAAATTGTTTTCCAAGGATATATCGGATAAAAACGATAATTATCACTTTCTAAATAGCGCTCAAAGTTTAGAAATTAGCTGTAGTTTATAAAGTTTAGAAAGTCGGTCCTCAGGTTAAAAAAAATTTTCCAAGGATATATCGGATAAAAACGATAATTATCACTTTCTAAATAGCGTTCTAAGTTTAGAAATTAGCTGAAGTTTAGAAAGTCGGGCCTTAGGTTGAAAATTTTTTCCAAGGATATATCGGATAAAAACGATAATTATCACTTTCTAAATAGCGTTCTAAGTTTAGAAATTAGCTGAAGTTTAGAAAGTCGGGCCTAAGGTTGAAATTTTTTTCCAGGATATATCGGATAAAAACGATAATTATCACTTTCTAAATAGCGTTCTAAGTTTAGAAAATAGCTGTAGTTTAGAAAGTCGGGCTTGGAGTGGAAAAAGTTTCCCCAAGGATATATCGGATAAAAACGATAATTATCACTTTCTAAATAGCGCTCAAAGTTTAGAAATTAGCTGTAGTTTATAAAGTTTAGAAAGTCGGGCCCCTGGTTAAAAAAATTTTTCCAAGGATATATCGGATAAAAACGATAATTATCACTTTCTAAATAGCGTTCTAAGTTTAGAAATTAGCTGAAGTTTAGAAAGTCGGGCCTTAGGTTGAATTTTTTTCCAAGGATATATCGGATAAAAACGATAATTATCACTTTCTAAATAGCGTTCTAAGTTTAGAAATTAGCTGAAGTTTAGAAAGTCGGGCCTTAGGTTGAAATTTTTTTTCCAAGGATATATCGGATAAAAACGATAATTATCACTTTCTAAATAGCGTTCTAAGTTTAGAAATTAGCTGAAGTTTATAAAGTCGGGCCTTAGGTTGAAAATTTTTTCCAAGGATATATCGGATAAAAACGATAATTATCACTTTCTAAATAGCGCTCAAAGTTTAGAAATTAGCTGTAGTTTATAAAGTTTAGAAAGTCGGGCTCCAGGTTAAAAAAAATTTTCCAAGGATATATCGGATAAAAACGATAATTATCACTTTCTAAATAGCGTTCTAAGTTTAGAAATTAGCTGAAGTTTAGAAAGTCGGGCCTTAGGTTGAAAATTTTTTCCAAGGATATATCGGATAAAAACGATAATTATCACTTTCTAAATAGCGTTCTAAGTTTAGAAAAAAGCTGTAGTTTAGAAAGTTTAGAAAGTCTGGCCCTAGGTTGAAAATTTTTTTCCAAGGATATATCGGATAAAAACGATAATTATCACTTTCTAAATAGCGTTCTAAGTTTAGAAATTAGCTGAAGTTTAGAAAGTCGGGCCTTAGGTTGAAAATTTTTTCCAAGGATATATCGGATAAAAACGATAATTATCACTTTCTAAATAGCGTTCTAAGTTTAGAAAAAAGCTGTAGTTTAGAAAGTTTAGAAAGTCTGGCCCTAGGTTGAAAATTTTTTTCCAAGGATATATCGGATAAAAACGATAATTATCACTTTCTAAATAGCGTTCTAAGTTTAGAAATTAGCTGAAGTTTAGAAAGTCGGGCCTTAGGTTGAAATTTTTTCCAAGGATATATCGGATAAAAACGATAATTATCACTTTCTAAATAGCGTTCTAAGTTTAGAAATTAGCTGAAGTTTAGAAAGTCGGGCCTTAGGTTGAATTTTTTCCCAAGGATTTTCGGATAAAAACGATAATTATCACTTTCTAAATAGCGCTCAAAATTTAGAAATTAGCTGAAGTTTATAAAGTTTAGAAAGTCGGGCCTCAGGTTAAAAAAAATTTTTCCAAGGATATATCGGATAAAAACGATAATTATCACTTTCTAAATAGCGTTCTAAGTTTAGAAATTAGCTGTAGTTTAGAAAGTCGGGCCTTAGGTTGAAAATTTTTTCCAAGGATATATCGGATAAAAACGATAATTATCACATTCTAAATAGCGCTCAAAGTTTAGAAATTAGCTGTAGTTTTTAAAGTTTAGAAAGTCGGGCCCCAGGTTAAAAAAATTTTCCAAGGATATATCGGATAAAACGATAATTATCACTTTCTAAATAGCGTTCTAAGTTTAGAAATTAGCTGAAGTTTATAAAGTCGGGCCTTAGGTTGAAATTTTTTTTCCAAGGATATATCGGATAAAAACGATAATTATCACTTTCTAAATAGCGTTCTAAGTTTAGAAATTAGCTGAAGTTTAGAAAGTCGGGCCTTAGGTTGAAATTTTTTCTCCAAGGATATATCGGATAAAAACGATAATTATCACTTTCTAAATAGCGTTCTAAGTTTAGAAATTAGCTGAAGTTTAGAAAGTCGGGCCTTAGGTTGAAAATTTTTTCCAAGGATATATCGGATAAAAACGATAATTATCACTTTCTAAATAGCGCTCAAAGTTTAGAAATTAGCTGTAGTTTATAAAGTTTAGAAAGTCGGGCCTCAGGTTAAAAAAAATTTCCAAGGATATATCGGATAAAAACGATAATTATCACTTTCTAAATAGCGTTCTAAGTTTAGAAATTAGCTGTAGTTTAGAAAGTCGGGCCTTAGGTTGAAAATTTTTTCCAAGGATATATCGGATAAAAACGATAATTATCACTTTCTAAATAGCGCTCAAAGTTTAGAAATTAGCTGTAGTTTATAAATTTTAGAAAGTCGGGCCCCAGGTTAAAAAAAATTTCCAAGGATATATCGGATAAAAACGATAATTATCACTTTCTAAATAGCGTTCTAAGTTAGAAATTAGCTGAAGTTTAGAAAGTCGGGGCTTAGGTTGAAATTTTTTTCCAAGGATATATCGGATAAAAACGATAATTATCACTTTCTAAATAGCGTTCTAAGTTTAGAAATTAGCTGAAGTTTAGAAAGTCGGGCCTTAGGTTGAAATTTTTTCTCCAAGGATATATCGGATAAAAACGATAATTATCACTTTCTAAATAGCGTTCTAAGTTTAGAAATTAGCTGTAGTTTAGAAAGTCGGGCCTTAGGTTGAAAATTTTTTCCAAGGATATATCGGATAAAACGATAATTATCACTTTCTAAATAGCGCTCAAAGTTTAGAAATTAGCTGTAGTTTATAAAGTTTAGAAAGTCGGGCTCCAGGTAAAAAAAATTTTCCAAGGATATATCGGATAAAAACGATAATTATCACTTTCTAAATAGCGTTCTAAGTTTAGAAATTAGCTGAAGTTTAGAAAGTCGGGCCTTAGGTTGAAAATTTTTTCCAAGGATATATCGGATAAAAACGATAATTATCACTTTCTAAATAGCGTTCTAAGTTTAGAAATTAGCTGAAGTTTAGAAAGTCGGGCCTTAGGTTGAATTTTTTTTCCAAGGATATATCGGATAAAAACGATAATTATCACTTTCTAAATAGCGCTCAAAGTTTAGAAATTAGCTGTAGTTTATAAAGTTTAGAAAGTCGGGCCTCAGGTTAAAAAAATTTTTCCAAGGATATATCGGATAAAAACGATAATTATCACTTTCTAAATAGCGTTCTAAGTTTAGAAATTAGCTGTAGTTTAGAAAGTCGGGCCTTAGGTTGAAAATTTTTTCCAGGATATATCGGATAAAAACGATAATTATCACTTTCTAAATAGCGCTCAAAGTTTAGAAATTAGCCGTAGTTTATAAAGTTTAGAAAGTCGGGCCCCAGGTTGAAAATTTTTTCCAAGGATATATCGGATAAAAACGATAATTATCACTTTCTAAATAGCGTTCTAAGTTTAGAAATTAGCTGAAGTTTAGAAAGTCGGGCCTTAGGTTGAAAATTTTTCCAAGGATATATCGGATAAAAACGATAATTATCACTTTCTAAATAGCGCTCAAAGTTTTGAAATTAGCTGTAGTTTATAAAGTTTAGAAAGTTGGGCCCCAGGTTAAAAAAATTTTCCAAGGATATATCGGATAAAAACGATAATTATCACTTTCTAAATAGCGTTCTAAGTTTAGAAATTAGCTGAAGTTTAGAAAGTCGGGCCTTAGGTTGAAAATTTTTTCCAAGGATATATCGGATAAAAACGATAATTATCACTTTCTAAATAGCGCTCAAAGTTTAGAAATTAGCTGTAGTTTATAAAGTTTAGAAAGTCGGGCCTCAGGTTAAAAAAATTTTCCAAGGATATATCGGATAAAAACGATAATTATCACTTTCTAAATAGCGTTCTAAGTTTAGAAATTAGCTGAAGTTTAGAAAGTCGGGCCTTAGGTTGAAAATTTTTTCCAAGGATATATCGGATAAAAACGATAATTATCACATTCTAAATAGCGCTCAAAGTTTAGAAATTAGCTGTAGTTTATAAAGTTTAGAAAGTCGGGCCTCAGGTTAAAAAAAATTTTCCAAGGATATATCGGATAAAAACGATAATTATCACTTTCTAAATAGCGTTCTAAGTTTAGAAATTAGCTGAAGTTTAGAAAGTCGGGCCTTAGGTTGAAAATTTTTTCCAAGGATATATCGGATAAAAACGATAATTATCACTTTCTAAATAGCGCTCAAAGTTTAGAAATTAGCTGTAGTTTATAAAGTTTAGAAAGTCGGGCCTCAGGTTAAAAAAAATTTTCCAAGGATATATCGGATAAAAACGATAATTATCACTTTCTAAATAGCGTTCTAAGTTTAGAAATTAGCTGAAGTTTAGAAAGTCGGGCCTAAGGTTGAAATTTTTTTCCAGGATATATCGGATAAAAACGATAATTATCACTTTCTAAATAGCGTTCTAAGTTTAGAAATTAGCTGTAGTTTAGAAAGTCGGGCTTGGAGTGGAAAAAGTTTCCCAAGGATATATCGGATAAAAACGATAATTATCACTTTCTAAATAGCGCTCAAAGTTTAGAAATTAGCTGTAGTTTATAAAGTTTAGAAAGTCGGGCCCCAGGTTAAAAAAATTTTTCCAAGGATATATCGGATAAAAACGATAATTATCACCTTCTAAATAGCGTTCTAAGTTTAGAAATTAGCTGAAGTTTAGAAAGTCGGGCCTTAGGTTGGAAATTTTTTTTCCAAGGATATATCGGATAAAAACGATAATTATCACTTTTAAATAGCGTTCTAAGTTTAGAAATTAGCTGAAGTTTAGAAAGTCGGGCCTTAGGTTGAAATTTTTTTCCAAGGATATATCGGATAAAACGATAATTATCGCTTTCTAAATAGCGTTCTAAGTTTAGAAATTAGCTGTAGTTTATGATATGTTTGATGAAAACGTTGGTTCAGCATTTGGTTTTAAATGTGTATTTTTTCCCATTGTTTCAAGGGAAAATGTGTGAGCTTGTAGAGTAGTCTCGTAGAACCAGGAAAATACTATTAGTTTCCCAAAGAAGTAATTTTTAAAATGCGAAGCTCAAATATGACTTATCCAATAGACCACCGAGATAGTCTACTTCCGATAAAATTTACCATTGGGCAAGAAGTTTAAAGTTACTAAGTAGGGAAATATGACAGTGAGTAAGCACAAACACAATTTGTGAGGAGTAATTGTAAATATTTGTTTTGTCCCTCAAAAACAAAGTCTGTCGAATAACCACCCGGCTATTGCTTATGACAAATAAACCAGTTGTGTGTCTTGAAGACAAATGTAAATACCGTAAAAGTAACCAGACTGCCACAGTTCAAATGACCAAGGTGTGTTGGGATTATCTTAGTTCCACGACAGGAGCAGATTAAGTAATGATGCAAATTAATGCTAATGGCCTTATCAAACGTGTTGCCCCTGTGGTTGCCATCACCTGGCAGCTGCGTGCTCGCAGTAAAATATGGCGTCATTAAGAAATCCGGGCCTGAAGTGAAACTTTTTTCCAGAATAAATCGGATGAAAATCTGCGAGCTTGTAGCAGCATTATTGTAGAACCAGGAAAATACTATCAGTTTTCCCCTGAAGTAAGTTTTACAATCGAAATCTCAAATGTGATGCCCGAGATACTATACCTTCTGCTCATTGCATTAGGCAAGAAGTATAATGTTACGAAGTAGAGAAATATGACAGTGAGTCAGCTTAAACCAAATTTGTGAAGAAAAATTGTAAATGTTTGTTTTTCAAGGTCTGTCAAGCAACCTCCCGGCTAGTGTATATTGCAAATAAACCAGCTGTGTGACGTGAAGACGAATGTAAATAAAAGTGACCATATTGCCAAACTTAAATGACCAAGGTGTGTTGAGATTATGTTTGTCCACAACGATCGCGTCCATTTGTGCTGATTAATGGAAATTTATGCTAATGGTCTTATCAAATGTGTTGCCGCGGCCAGGCCGCCATCTTCCAGCTGCGTGCTCACAGTAAAAGATTGAATCCTTCAGAGAATGGGGCCTGAAGTGAAAACAATTTTTCCTTGATATATCGGATAAAAACGATTATTATCGCTTTCTAAATAGCGTTCTAAGTTTAGAAAATAGCTGTAGTTTAGAGAGTCGGGTTGGAGTGGAAAAAGTTTTCCAAGATTATATCGGATAAAAACGATAATTATCGCTTTCTAAATAGCGTTCTAAGTTTAGAAATTAGCTGTAGTTTAGAAAGTCGGAGTCAGTGAAAACATTTTCGAAGGATATATCGGATAAAAACGTTGGTACACCATTTCTGTTGTCATCTGTATATGCCCTAGTGTTTCAAGGGGAAAAGTGTGAGCTTGTAGGAGCAGTCTTGTAGAACCTGGAAAATACTATCAGTTTTCCCCAGAAGCAAGTTCTAAAAGCCAAAGCTGAAATGTGACTTGTCCAATAGACCGACGAGATAGTACCTCCAAATTAATGCATTGGCCCTATCAAAAGTGTTGCCGGCCAGGCTGCCATCTCCAGGCTGCGTGCTCACAGTGAAATGTGGAGTGCGTGAGATGAAGTCCCGCAAACTTTTCCAAGAATATGTCGGAAAAAAGGCTGATACAACGTTTCTGTTGTCATCTGTATATTCCCAAGTGTTTTTATTAAAGTAAAAAGTGTGAGTATGTAGAGTTTCTTGTAGAACCCGGAAAATACTATCCGTTTCCCCCAGAAGTAAGTTTTAAATCCAAAGCTCAAATGAGCTTGTCCAATAAACCAAAAATGGAACAATACTACCACAGTTCTAATGACCAAGGTGTGTTCAATTACGATCGCGCGCGTCAAGTTAATGCTAATGAGGCATTGATAAGGCTATTAGCATTAATTTGCACTACAATGGACACGATTGTCGTGGAACTATCTGACCCTCTTCTTGTCTGTGTCTGAACACACCTTGGTCATGCGAATTGTGGCAGTATGGTTATTTACATTCGTCTTCACGTCACACATCTGGTTTATTTGTCATTAACACTAGCGGTGGCTATTTGACAGTCTTTGTTTTTGACGGTCAAAGAATAAACATTCACAATTTTTCGTCATCGCTCACTCAGAGCCACATTTCTCTACTTCATGACATTCAATTCTTGCCCGTTGCAATGGTCAATTCAATAAGGGGTGCTTTTCTCGCGAGTTTATGGAAAAAAACATTTGAGCTTTGGATTTGCCGCTTGGCAAAACTGATACAGTATTTTCCTGATTCTATCCGACATATCCTCGAACAAATTTTTTTCACCCAAGGCCCGATTTTCTAAACTTCAGCTAATTTCTAAACTTAGAACGCTATTTAGAAAGTGATAATTATCGTTTTTATCCGATATATCCTAGAACAAATTTTTTCAGCCAAGGCCCGACTTTCTAAACTTCAGCTAATTTCTAAACTTAGAACGCTATTTAGAAAGTGATAATTATCGTTTTTATCCGATATATCCTTGGAAGAAATTTTTCACCCAAGGCGCGACTTTCTAAACTTCAGCTAATTTCTAAACTTAGAACGCTATTTAGAAAGTGATAATTATCGTTTTTATCCGATATATCCTTGGGAAAAAATTTTAACCTAAGGCCCGACTTTCTAACTACAGCTAATTTCTAAACTTAGAACGCTATTTAGAAAGTGATAATTATCGTTTTTATCCGATATATCCTTGGAAAAAAATTTTCAACCTAAGGTCCGACTTTCTAAACTTCAGCTAAACTTCAGCTAATTTCTAAACTTAGAACGCTATTTAGAAAGTGATAATTATCGTTTTTATCCGATATATCCTTGGAAGAAATTTTTCACCCAAGGCCCGACTTTCTAAACTTCAGCTAATTTCTAAACTTAGAACGCTATTTAGAAAGTGATAATTATCGTTTTTATCCGATATATCCTTGGGAAAAAATTTTAACCTAAGGCCCGACTTTCTAAACTACAGCTAATTTCTAAACTTAGAACGCTATTTAGAAAGTGATAATTATCGTTTTTATCCGATATATCCTTGGAAAAAAATTTTCAACCTAAGGTCCGACTTTCTAAACTTCAGCTAAACTTCAGCTAATTTCTAAACTTAGAACGCTATTTAGAAAGTGATAATTATCGTTTTTATCCGATATATCCTTGGAAAAATGTTTTCACCCGAGGCCCGACTTTCTAAACTTCAGCTAATTTCTAAATTTAAAACGCTATTTAGAAAGCGATAATTATCGTTTCTGGCTAAACTTTCTAAGTTTAGATTTAGATTTAGACAATTCTAATTTAGCTTTCTAAACTTCCAGCTAAACTTTCTAAAAACGATAAAAACACAATTCCGCACCTTAATGGGAACTTGTCTAGGTACCGTCAGCTACTTCCATGTAAACTTCATTTAGAATTATAGGCTCTGCTTTAACTACTCAGTGATTCCAAAGTTAAACTAGTCTGCTCAGCAAACGACTGCATTACGGACTTTCACACAGTTAAGAAGCCTGACATAGAGCCGCCAAAGAAATTGGCCAATGAAAATAAGGTATCTACACTATTGGACTGTCTATACCTCTTCCCTACGATTTAAAGAATACAGCAATGTTTTACACTGACCCACACAAGGAGGGTTAAACTAACGATTATTCAAAGGGCGACCAGACAGCAGCTAGTGTCTAAACACATCTTGATGATTTAAGGCTGAAGCTTACGTCAAATACGCTTATACTTTTGACAAGAAATATTGATATCTGAGTCGTGTATTTTAGTGCAGTCCCATATTTTCAAATATTTTTAAATCTCAAATCGTTTTGTTAGTGGTGTCTAGGCCTCTCTGATGAGTCGAGTGGCAATCTTGAAGAAATCTGCCTTACGTGAAGTTTTGGAGTGGAAGTTTTTCTGCCTTCTTGAACTATGCAGAACAAGTGAGCATGAAAGTTCAGGCAGCTTTGGGAATCGACCGGCTAGACCAGTATCATATAAAATTTACATGTTCAAAATGTTTGTGAAGTTCCTTATTGAACTCAACGGTATGCTTTTCACTTGTTCATCAGGAATAGAGAAGAGACATACATGACATTGCAAAGGGTGGTGATTTGTTTGTGTTTCTCTGTCTGACTTGTGTGGAGTGGCCGTGGTGTGTTGTGTAACTGAGAGCATGTAGCTGATTAAAGATCTAAACAAGACCACATCAAGCTGCTGTGTTAATGTTGTAAAAATCACTGATACACGTCGATTAAAACAATACCTTGGCCAATTATGTTTTGCAGTTTGATCGAATTTGAGTGTATATCACCCGGAACCTATCTTCACTCTGCGTACTCATGAATCATTTGTCAGAAATGGTGTTTAGGTCCCTTTTTTCGTACCAACAATGATGCAGAGCAATATGTTTATTTGCAGTAATGCATCTTTGGGCCCTTCAGAAATTTTATGTTAGGTTACGGTGACCTTCTCTGTGTCCAATATTTTCTGTACTGATTTACACAGTGAAGGGGAGGACTGGCAGCGTCATCGTAGTGTTCTACTGAAGCCATTACTTCGACCCAAGGAAGTTGCATCACACACAGACACACTGAACGAAGTTTCTGATGATCTCATCGCCAAGATCCGTCGCGTACACGCAACGCCCGACAAGAGTTCCAGTACTATGGACGATGAATTGGCACGGTGGTCTATGGAAGGTAAAGACGAGCTTCGATTGATATCATTTGCTGTGTTAACATTTGCAATCCCTAATGTTTTGCTTCATTAAAATTCAACAACACGGTATTATTTGCTAATGGCATAAATAAAACTTGGTATTGTCAGGATACGAAAGCAACAGTAACATTGTCGTAGCTATAGACGAGTCAACGGAAGAAATAGAGCATGTTTGTTGACATCGTTCAATCAATCTTTTATTACTCAACACACACTGACAGAGAGTGTGGTATGGTACATTTCAGATGAAAGACTAACATGTCCAAAACTGACATCGTCCAGGATAACGTCGTAAGCGAAGTGTAATTCAGCTCTGATCGAAAGTTAGGAGATTAGAAGTATTTTTAAATTAGCACCCTCCCATGTTTACCCTTAAGTGGTGAGCCAGTTGGTTATTAATGCTTTCCAGGCTCATCTCAAATGTCAATAAACACCAGTCTTTACGTTACAGATGCAAGAAGTTGAGCTAATTGGGATGCTGCTGTTTCTGCTTCTGCTTCTGCTGCTGATGATGATGAATATAAGCGTCATGACATGAGTGTAGATACATTTATATCCACTCCTTTTCTCTCTTATACAGGTATGGCTGCAATATTGTTCAACAGGCGTCTGGGATTGTTATCAGATTCTGTTGATCCCATGTCAGAGGAGTTTATAAATGCCACTAAGGATTTCTTTCGATATTCAGAAGCCTTGTTCTTCTTGCCATTCAAACTGCAAGTGAAGTTGAATCTTCCAGCGTGGAAAGGTATAAGGCGGACGGCCAAGTCAATTTTTGATATCAGTAAGTCTGCATCATATTCTCCTTTAGTGTCTTTGACATACTTACACATGTTGATAGTCTGGTATCAACATACAATGCTATTGCTTGAAAGCCAAGCTATTTATTGTACATGGAAAACTTATCAGTGAAACGAGGGTGTTATTCTTTGCAGCTGAGTTCCACATAAAGGAGAGTATTGCCGCGAAGAAGAGTTCCAGCGATGACCCAAGCATCGATGATGATGGACACATACGTCATATCATTCCGTACATGAATGACAGTGGAAAACTCACAGACGGTGAAATACTGGCCAGTACAGCAGAGCTTTTTGGCGCAGCCGCTGATTCAGTAAGAAATTTGATCTATTCGTTCAGAAGCGTTCTGGACAATTGAGTTGTTCGAGGGGAGCTTAAAATGTTCAACTTTTTGTAAAGTAACTCCAGTTTCTGGTTTACAAAATACAATGCGAGAAATCATAATCATAGTACATCGGAATTTCTCATTTTGGTTCCACTGTATGATCCTAGTAAATATTTTCCGTATAACATTGAACGACGCGAAAGTGTGTGTTAATTTGAAACCTTATTATCATGATATTTTTGTTTTCTATGTGTCCAAATAAGTTGTGCACAGCTTTGCTTATATTAGCATAATATTTCACCAGTATAATACTGAATATGTTTTATGGATATCCGATCATATCAATATCTACGGAACCACATGAAATTATTGACACGGTTTTTTTAAATATTTCGGAAAAGACATCGAATACCATGGTATGGACCCTGGATTTATTGGCCTGGAACAGAAATGTCCAAGAAAAGCTGCACGAGGAAATTACTGGAGTGGTGAAGAAAGGAGATAAAATTACCCAGGAACACTTGAAACATTTGCATTATCTGAAGGCTGTCATCCGTGAGAGTATGAGGTAATTGTTTTAATATATTTGTCTCCGTCAAAATCGTTTTACGATTTTGTGTTTCATCTATGCCTTCTAAAATTTTTACTGTACTGCTCCAAAAACATTGATGATACTTGATCGGTGATTTTTCCATTTTTTTCCCCCCAAAAAAACCGTTTTATACTGACCAAAAACTAAAGGAAATTTAAGTTTTTGAAAATAACCGGTAGAAACGAGTACAGTGTATATGCTTTTTGGCGCACGTGGGTAATGACACGTCAACCTCCGTACTTTTGGAAAGGGTATTGTGTATCGATACAAAATGCATAACACGAATTTCAAAATGTAGATTTGATAGATAAATGTCGACCCTGAGAAACATTTTTGACTCACATTCTGTATTATGTATATATGCCAAAGAGAGCTTATATGGTATGTCGGTGGCGTATGTATGTATATATGTTAGTATGTATGTGTGTGTGCAGATGTATGTCCGTCCACATCAACGACGCCAAACCCGCAGCACCTACATATTCAAATCAATCTAAAGTCGAAATGTCCAACAGGCAGTTAAAGTGAAAACCGGTACGTAGACCATTAAAATATGCGAAAATGGAAAGGGCGCAAAAACGTCAGAATGCTACTTGATCTGTGAATGAACTAAGTTGTAGAAATGGTATAGTTCTTCACTAATTAACCCCATGCATTTCTCTTGTGATTTAATGCCTGGCCTGCGAACGCAAGAACTACTGAGATCAGATCATCTAGATACAGTAAACCTGTAAAGTATTCAAGTTTATAAGTTTTCGGTTTAGACTAAACATGCAACGGAAATTTATCAATGTCTATCAGACGTTCTAATATATAACGACGAAACCTGTCACTATTGTCTCTTAAAGTTGTGCATCATCTTGGAAACTAACCTGTCATCTTTGTCTCCTTTTCGTTGCCCAACAGGCTGTACTCTGTATTGCCTTTCTTCACCCGTATCCTCGCATCTGACGTTGTTCTCTGCGGCTATCACGTGCCAGCAGGAGTAAGTATGTATCATCATTATGAATGCTGCCCTGGCTTGTGAGGTGTGTTGACCTTTGTCCAATCGATTGTCTGGTGTGCTTAAATTTGATGGAATTGCCTGGTGTGTGAATATTTGGCCAAACGTTTGCCAGGTTTGTAAACATTTGGCCGATGGATTGTCAGGGGTGAACATTTAGCTAGTAGATTGCAAGGGGCTTGCACGTTTGGCAATGGATTGCGAAGGGCGTGCGTAATTGGTAGTGCGCGTGATGAATTTCATCACAAATAGAGAAAATTCAGATTCGAACTCATAACGTTCAGAAGCCAATCACAATGGAAAAAAACATCAAAGACAACACTTCTCGGCTAAATCCACGCCCTTAAAATGAGTTGATACAGTTCTTAGGTACTATACTGATACAGTTTTTAGCTACTCTAGAATATATAACTATTGAGATGGGTATCCATCATCATCCGGCGCCCGTCGTCAGTGTGTGTGTGTATGTATGTATGTATGTATGTATGTATGTATGTATGTATGTATGTATGTATGTATGTATGTATGTATGTATGTATGTATGTATGTATGTATGTATGTATGTATGTATGTATGTATGTATGTATGTATGTATGTCCGCTTGGAAGGATGTACTTACTGCTGTACTTACAGATTTGATATTTGTTGTGTAGATGCAAAATATGATTATTACAAACTTACTTTTTTATATTTTTGAAAATATGCAAATAGCACAAAAAGGCGTTTTTGGTAAAAAATCTTCTTCTTCATAACTGCTTGTCAGACAGCTTTGACATTTGGTATACAGGTCCCTACGGATGAACCAACTTAGATTTGTTCAAATTTTGATGAAATATACAAATTTGTATTTTTAAGGAATTTTTGTAGTCATTTTTGGTCAAAAATTTATTTCATCAAAACAGCTTGTCTGACAGCGTTGACATTTGGCATACAGGTTCATAGAAATGAACAAAATATGATATATTCAAATTATGATGAAATCTACAATTTTGTATTTTTAGGGCAATTTTTCGCTCATATTTGGTTTTGTATATAAATACCAAAAAGAGCTGATATAATGAGTCGGTGGCGTCCGTATGTCTGTATATTTGTGGGTATGTATGTGCGGATGTATGTCCGTCACACACAAAGGCTCCCATACCGCCAGAGCTACCATCTCAGTGTTTGGTGTACAGGTAGATGCAGGGGTTGAGATGTGAATTTGTTCAAACGAACACATCAGTGTCAAAAATGTGCAAATGAGGTAAGAAAAAGTGAAATCCTGCAAATGTGCAGGAGTGATGGCATGCCAGTAAGAAACAGGCCAACTCCACTGATCTTGAGTCATTTCCTGTCATTGTTTATGAACTGTCACATATTAACAGACCTGCTGAAACCATAGACAGTAGGGGGGGACCGTCTATACTCAAACTAAGAGGGGCTTGTTTCTGCTATACATGTTGCTAAAGTTGACCTCCAGTACCTAAAGTTTCAGACCTTAATTACTTTTGTCATTCTTGTTTTTCTGGTTTATATATTTCTTGTTGTTATTCTTGTTGTACTGTGCAGAAATCATTGTCATAACATCAACGTAGAATTTTCCTCCACTGAACAGATAGAAACAACATTTATTGTTGATCATTGGTACCCATACTGGTATATACCAATTCTGATCAAATTTGAGCGACACCGTATAATTGCGGTATTTTTGCCATTTATGGTCAAAAAAATCATTCCTCAAAAAGTACTCGTCTGATAGCTTTGATATTTGGTATATAGGTTCCTAGGGGTTGTCTCAGTGAAATCTTCAATTTTTGTATTTTTGGGTCAATTTTTGCCGTATTTGGTCAAAATCTTTGTTTCTCAAAAGTTACTCACCTGATAGCTTTTATATTTGGTATACAGGTTTCAAGGGTTTATCTTCATGTAATATATTGAAATTATGATGAAATCTTCAATTTTGTATTTTTGCAGCTAATTTTGCCATTTTTGGTCAGGCTGTCCTTTAAATGAGCTATCAAAGATATCCATCTTCTCCACCTTCGTCATCAATACATGCGTCACAAAAAGTTATTCTCTACATAACACAGCGGAGATCTGTCGACTGTTAGGTTACTTGTTTATTCAAAACTGCTGGTCAGACAGCTTTAATATTTGGTATACAGGTCCCTAGGATGACTTTAGTGAGATAATTTCATACATTCAGGAAACATTAATTTTTTGGTCCATATCTATAGTAGTTTCAGGGACATTGGTCCTTTGTTTTCTGACGGTGACCCCTCCACACTCTACATCGAGCTTTTTTATTGTTACCGTAACCACCTCTAAAATATGTATCCTTGTATATTTTGGGCCCTAGACTACCGTGATAGTCCATGTAGGACTGATGTCACGTGACCCACAATTCTTCGATAATCCGGACCAGTTTATTCCAGAAAGGTGGCTGAGATCAGACAAGCCCATACCACGACTCAATCAGTTTGCTGCCCTACCATTTGCCACGGGACCACGGCAGTGTATCGGTAGAAGACTAGCTGAACTTGAAATGCATCTTTGTGTAGCAAAGGTAAGATTGTTATAAAGATGCTGGCAGCCATTGTGTCAAAACTATGATTCTAGTTGTGCTATACTCATAGCCATAAGATTTCAGTGATCTGTACATTATAAGCTTCATCATGATGTTTTAAATGAACTTAAGTGTATGAGATATTTTGGAGAACAAAGATGATACTTTCAAATCTGTACGGACCCTATGAAAACAGAGACTTTTAACGAGGGCAACAGGGCCTACTTCGTCTTAAACTACATGCCACTTACTGATATATTAATTCATCGCAAGATATATTTGAGTTCTCTAATGGTCAAAGCTAAGTGGAATGTTTATCTTAAGAATGGTTTAATGTGTAAATATATGCTAAATAACATAAAACCGCTGAATTTTACAGCTCTCTGTTCTTCAAACTTTCGCTCATATATGAATGAACAATTTTGATCAATAATACATTATGCTCAAAATTTTGAAAGTCGCACTGAACTTGTCATCAGTCTGCAAATAATAGGTACCAAAATGTTGTCATGTGAAAAATATTTTCTTTTAAAAATAAAACTATTTGTTCTTTTATCTGCGTTTATAAAGACCAAACAACCTGTCATTGGGCGAAATATCAATGAGAACCTTGCTGGCAGCAAATAAATCTGTGTCACCCACACCACCTGATCCGTTACACCTTGTTCTTTACAAAAAAGTGCAAACATAACTTCTCCTTTACAGATTGTACAAAATTTCATATTGGAGCCAAACAGTGACAGCCCACTGAAGCCAAGAATGAGGCTTATTCTGGCGGGTGACAAACCTTTGAACGTGAAGTTTGTGGAGCGTCAACAAAAGAGCATTTGATAATGTGCATCGTATCGTGACGTGCATGTGTCCAATTTTGCAAAATAAAAGACATTCTCGTAATATATATATAATATATATATATATATATATATATATATATATATATATATATATATATATATATATCGGATGAATAAATTTGCACACGTCTACTGATCTGGTTGTATATTTTCTGTTTATTCTGTTGGTAATTTTGACACAACGTTTCGTCCTAAAAGTAGGACTTCATCAGGTTGAAGATGTCTACAAAAGGAGAATACAGACAAATACAGAACAATGTAAGGCTAGTGTTGATCTTCATTAAATGCTGAACGGACTTTATAGGCTGAGTAAATTAGAAAGTTACAAAAGATATAGGGTATGACAATTCTTACCGTTTATGTGTGGCGCAGATGGAAAGTGGCAATATATATATATATATATATATATATATATATATATATATATATATATATATATATATATATATATATATATATATATATATATATATTTATTACATGCCTCGTATATTGAACGTCGCGCGCTCCATAGGATTCAATGGTAACTCGTCGATGACGTCGCGGGCCGCATGGTCATCATTGGACTGAAAGTGAACCGGAACTATTTTCAACTTGACAACTTTTTTATGTAAAAATGTCGAAATTTCATTTTTGCACAGGAAATCCGGTTGTGGGAAAATTTTGCAGAAAAAAATTAAACGCATAACAGTTGTTTAAATATATCATTGCGCCATTCGATGATAAATCGTTCCATTGTTAACGGATTTTCGTCTAAGATGGAAATGAAGCATAGGATTATCATTTGCCAATAAATCTAAATATTTTGAGTGAAAACTGTGTAAGAAAGGAATGTAATAAAAAACATACGCAGGAGACCATTTGCCCTCCTTACGTCGGACAAATGGTCACCTGCCCTCGGGCACATAGTCCCATGTTTGGGCTAATATATATATTTATTACACCTCACTCATTCAGCGTGCACTGCCATTGGTTAAACACGACTCACGTGACATGTAAAAGAACGTGATGATGCCCTCTGCGAACGTGATGATGCCCTCCTCTGCGAACTTGATGATGCCCTCTGCATTTGATATTACATGGATGACGTCAGTTACATACTGTGCAACCTTTCTGCGCGTAACAAATTGTCGTTCGCTTGTAGGCCTACTTGCAGTCGGCAACTATGGCTGCGAAACGTCATGCAGAGCTGTCACCGGCACAGTTAGACGATATTTGACTCAAGTAAACAGCAAACGAACGAAAATAGCAACAAGGAATGCAATTTCTGTGTTCAGCGACTATGCAAGCAACAAATTTGGATACGCCAACGAGGAGATCGGCAAACTTTCAGCGGCAACCTTAGACTTGGCACTGACAACATTTTACGCTGAGGTCCGGACTCATGCAGAAAGGCGAACTGTACTCGAAGAAGTTTGTTCGGTGTAATAAAAATAATAACACATGAGAGCTAGGGCAAGATCACGATTTTTGCCTGCCCTCGGGCTGGTGGTCATGATCGAAATATTGATGATGCCCGGGCATCTTCGCCATTTCGATCATGACCACCATCCCTTGGGCAGGCAATAAATCGTGATCTTGCCCTCGCTCTCATGTGTTATTATTTAAATGTAAGCAACTCAAGAGCCAGGGCAAGGGAAACGTTGTTCACAAACCAGCTATACTGCCCGGTGATCTCGCTAAGATAGCCACGTACTTCAGTAGCTCAAACTCGGACGCAAAAGTACTGCTGCACAAGGTATGGTTCAACATAATGTTGTATTTTTGTCGTCGTGGTAGGGAGGGACAACGTGATCTCCGTGCAGAAAACTTCGAGATAAAGACGGACGATTGCGGCAATAAGTATGTAATCCAAGTTGGTAGCGAAGTAACAAAAAATCACCAGTGCGACGACGATGGTGTATCGGGCGGTGTGATGTATGCCAATAATTCACCTCAGTGTCCCGTTCTTGCCTTCGAACTGTACCGTTCAAAGATGAATCGTCGTTGTGATGCCTTATTTCAAAGACCTCGTGATAACTACAACACCGAGATGCTGTATGGTTCGACAATAAACCCATAAGCAAGAAACACCTTGTCAACGATGATGGCAAGCATATCTACAGCAGCAGAATTGAGTCAACGCTATACCAACCATAGTATCCGGGCGACATCAATCACACTTCTGAGTGAAGCAGGCTTCAACAATAGGCACATCATGAGCGTTAGCCGTCATCGAAACGAAGGCAGCATCAGTTCGTATGTCAGAGATACATCGATCCAGCAAAAGAAGCAAATGGCGGAAACGTTATCATCTGCAATTGACACGACCGGCCAAGTTTCCATCAGCGAAAACTACACTCAGAGTTCATCCGTCCCGACTGCATCTGCTACTGCTAGCCATCTTCAACACAACCGCATGCCGTTATCATCCGTCACTTCTCAACCTGTGTCTGGTCAACAGTCCCAACCAAACATAAACATTGATGTTCCAAAATCTGCTGCAGCGTCTCTTTTCGCGGGTGCCATGATCACTGGCGGAAATTTTCACATTTTCCTTGGACAGCAACAGTAAATGCTGGAACGAGTTCTCCTTTTCGTAGTTGTCCATTTGGACATTTAAAATATTTTCGGAAACCAAAGATTCAAATTAAATAATTTGAATTTCTACATAAATTATATTTTGATTGAAATTAATGAATTCCCCAATGTTGAATGTTCAAACTGTTTTCTGCTGTTCAAATTAGGCCTACAAGAGAAATGCGCCTAAAAGTGTTCCTAAGTGAGTTGTAAATGTTTAAAAGTTCACTCACTTTTAGTTTGTCGGATGTTTGATCGAATATTTATTAGCCATTAAATTAATTAGTGATTTGAATCCATTTTTGTTGTGTGAGTGTCGTTATTTGGTGTGAATCTTCGGTGTAATAAAATAAATAACACATGATAGCGAGGGCAATATCACAATTTGTTGCCTGCCCTCGGGCTGGTGCTCATGACCGGAATATTGATGATGCCCTCGCCTTCGGCTCGGGCATCATCAATATTCCGGTCATGAGCACCATCCCTTGGGCAGGCAACAAATTGTGATATTGCCCTCGCAATCATGTGTTATTATTTAACTATATCGTTAAGACTTCAAATTTCTTAATCAACCAAGAGTTTTATCTATGTTGTATCGACGACCTAATGGCTTATGTATAGGATAAAGCCCGAATACGAGCACTCTTCTCAGACATCATCTGACTTTAGGCAAATGATGAATCCGAGCATGAGGATAGAATCCTGTGTATAGAGACTATCACTTGTTTAAAATTTATGTTATGTACGTTTTACGGTAACTGTCCTGTTGTTAATATAGCAATTTTAGGATTGCTTACAACATTATTAATGAATTGATCTTCCACTGCGTGTCCCATCTGGCCCTTGAATGTTGAAAAGTAGAGTGACGTTCTCCAATATGTGGGGTTTATAAATGTCAAAACGGAGTGAATCGCAGGAATAAACGTCAACAGGCTGTCGCTATGATGGTGAGATGAACGTAAAATTGAAGCAACACATCTTGGCAGACTGTAACGTAGATGGTGGGGTCTGAGCAGAACTTTGGGAAGCAAGTAATTGCACGTCCGAGAAATGCCGAGCGACTAGTTGGCTACTTTCATGAACCAGTGCCAGTTGTCGGGAAATTGTGACATGAAAAAAGCCCTTTGGCTTTTATAAAGGTATGGGTGTAACAAATGCCGAGATCCCCAAGTTAAGACAAACAATGCCGCATTGTGATATGTCAATGTCACGTGATGATCATAATAAGAACAATACGAAACGTGGTCACTGCTCTGAATCTCACTGATATAGTCAGCAATACTTCAATTTGTTCGAAATACCAGTTACATCACCGTGGTTTATTCGCATGGAAAGTCATTGACACTGACAATTGCTGCACATATCCTGGACGTATCTTAAAGGGTATATCTCACCTAGATTTTTTTTTCATATTTTGACAAAAAATAATAATACAATTTATACGCTAAATGGTGGTCTTTTTTTACCTTTTTCTGTTGATAAATAAATATGAGAATGAAAAATGTTCACTGCTCTACGGAAAAACCTCTGTGAGGACCGCATCGATTTTTGTGACGTCATAAGTGGCGTCTGAACGTGAGTGTAGAACGGCGAAGCTATTTAGTAACATACGCAAAATGGCACTATCTCAAGTTCTGTCTATCAATTGGAAAGTGTCCACTACTCCAAGAACGGAATGTTGTTTGGAGTGTTTGATTCAGAGGGTAGTGATGAAGAGTCTGGTGTTATTGTTGAAAATGATCTCATCGGAAATATTGTGAGCGTAGATTTTGACCCTCAGTTCACTGCCTGGAATGTCTACCTGGTTCAGCCGGCCGCTATAGTAGAGTAGGTCAACACAATCAATGAAGTGTCCACAGCTCACTAGAAGTCTAGAATTGTTTTGATCTGCTTGCTGCCCTTTTCTTTATAAATATTATTCCCAACAAACTGCTTTTCCTGGCCTTACCGCATGTGGGATCGATCCCGTTCTCTCCTGAAGTACACAAATAAAAATACCTGAGACGTCAGACAGACACCGCACACTTGGGTTTTCAAGGCAGCACCATGGCAGTTACAAGATGGCCAAGGCCATCGCTTTGACCCCTGTAGAGCAGTAATTTGTAATACTTTCGTAATTTGTAATACTGCAGTAAATTGTAATAAAATTTTGCGGTAATTTGTAATACTGCAGTAAATTGTAATAAACTTTGAAGTAATTTGTAATAATTGAACTAGCGCAATTTGTAATAAAATTTGGAGTAAATTGTAAGTAGGCTTTTTAGATGAATATGAAGGAAAATGAGAGCAACTTTACACATCTTTTTCTACCTTTGTTAGTGATGCGGTATATTGAATCGATCAATGTGGTTTTTTGATATGGAGAAACATTGCGAGACACCGGTGAATCGATAGTGCTTTGACCCTAGTCATGTGATCTGGGTCCCCGGGAAAACCGGTTCCGTGGTAGAGTAATTCGTCTTAACGCTGTTTCGGAACCAAAGTGCGGTTTCTTCATCAGTCGCTCGAATTGTTTTGTTTTCCCACATGTTAGTTTGATGGTAGCGATTGTTCATCAAATAGAGATGCCAGTATGGTAATTTTGTGGTCTGAACTTTGAGTGGTTTGTTTGTCAGACCGTTCGTGTTTATTTTCATCCTCGTGCTTGATTTGTGCTTGAACGAGGATGTCTTCTATGTTTTTATTACTTTTGTATGCTATGGTGGGTTTTTCTGGAAAAACTTTGGGCAGTGTTTGATCGGCGTCTATCATTTTCCAAATTTTTATTAGACATTATTTGATTTGACTGATTTTGATGAAAGGACTGAAGGTCGTTGTGTAAACCAGTTTTGTTCTTATGTCATTCCCCTTATCTTTAAGGCTATGTATCGGCGATGTTTCGAGTGGAAAATATCCTGTACCTTTACCATTTCCAAAGATTTTTCTACAACATTTCGATACATTGCAGAATTTTGAAAATGTTCCAATCATTATTACTCTTAAAGAAATGCAAGAATTATAAGCCTGGATAGGAGTCAGCTACTATCGCTCCAGTTTAAAAACATAACCAATGAACTCCTTGATTCTTTCGAACGAAACTCTAGCGTGCATTATCCCCGCTTCAGCTATGCAAAAGTTTCAGTTCTCAGGGAAGGATGGCAAAGCGCCCCCTACCGTGGATAGATAGATAGAAGGCCGTCTGTTACCTGAAAATCCATCTATGCCTTTTACATGTTAAAACTGTGCTAAAACATGATTAAAAGAAAACATGTTTGCTCGAAATAAAAGGATATGTAATCAGCGTCTGCTCACTGACTAGTACCACCATTCAAATTAGAGATTGGTTCATCAAAAAAGCCTTATTACAATTTACTCCAAATTTTATTACAAATCACTGCAGTGATTGTTATTACAAATTACTCCAAATTTTATTGACAACTGCGCTAGTTCAATTATTACAAATTACTCCAAAGTTTATTTACAATTTACTGCAGTATTACAAATTACGAAAGTATAACAAATTACTGCTCTACAACCCCCATGATCAACACATGAGCCTGCCAGACTACATTGCTTCAATGTTGTGATCATCGTGACAGGCGGTTGGTTTTTATTCCTTCAGTGTATTCTGTTTTGATATTTATATACCGACAAGCTAGGGGCAAGCAATTCTAGTCAGACACCGACGTACGGGAATTCGGAGCCAAAATGGCCGCCTAGCCGCATTTTGATATTTTGATAAATAGACTAATCCGATTGTTGATATTTCTACAAGATGAGGACATTTTGGAGCATCATTTGAGATTAGGACGCTTTTTTCTTGTATACCCTAGCATAGGATCCAAAGAGTGTGCCAACCCTGAAACTGACAGGATGCAGTCCATCGGAAAGGTGATTGAAAATTGCCGGTTGCCTCGTCGGGGCCAAAATTATCCTTTTTAGCGGGGAGTCGCGCACGTAATACAGTCAGCCAGCCCGCTACAAATTTATTGTTAGTTAAAATGCCTAACCCTGATGTCTGGATTGTGAAAAATTGAAGTTTGTAGAAAGCTGGCTGGATAAAATAATCGAACAATTGGATGAAATTACATTACCCTCATCAGTGTCAACATTGGGGTATTAAGCTGAGCGGAAGTTTTCCGCCATCGAACCTCGCTTGTCGGAGGCTCTAAATAAATTACGGTGTGAGGTAAGAGTAAAGCATATAACGAGGAGAAATCTGATCTTAGACAACCTCATCGCTTCTTCTGTGCTGTGGTGTACATTATCATGTCCAAGACGAATGCCTTTTCTTTCCACTAACACGGGCGGTTTGTAAAAAGAAAGGGCTAGCTCTCTCGGGTTCCGCTCTCTGTGCATGACGTAGCTCGATGTTGCAGCGAATATACATGTACACAAGCTGTAGGCTTGAATCTTCCCCAGGCGTCACGGTGTATATGCTTCCCGCCGCACTCTGGACCTGGCCCAACAGTGAGCTCGCCTCGGATTCTGCACCGAATTATACTGACCTAAACAACTGTACATAGAGCATGAAAAAAATGCAAAGTCTCCACGATGTAATTTAACAGCTGAGGTCTTGTCTAATTCCCTTTCTGAAATACAATGCGCATCAGTCCTACATGTTGATTGTTGATTGTCTCTTCGGTGTTGGTGCGGTGGATGAATGGATTTTCGAAACACCTGACATCAGTTCTTCGTCTTTTGGCCAAAGGTCTATATATCTTTCTTTCATGAATTTGACTCTGCTGTGTGTGTACCGGTGATTTACTGTCTGTTCTCTGCTGTTTTGGTTTATAACTATTGTATTACGAATTTTGACCTAGTGTTATCGGATTATGGATTGCTATGATTGCGATTACAGCTGTGGTATTTTAGGCGTTATTACGAATTTTGACCAAGTGTTATCGGATTATGGATTGCTATGATTGCGATTACAGCTGTGGTATTTTAGGCGTTATAATGTAGAACAGTTTATTAAGCAGTACAGTTTAGGGAGCTACTAATTATGAAAGGGCTTGAGTCTGATTCATAGAAGTGGGATCGTGTTCAGGATGGGTCGGTTTCATGTCCGGGCATACTACTCCTGTAGACAGCGGTTCCAAAATAGCTCGGCGTGGGGCAGGCAGCTACAGCACTGGTAACAACATATAGCCCTGCCACGCAGAGCTAAAACGAGCGTGCTCTCATGGAAGTATCTTTCGCTCCACACCAAATTGTCGGCACATATGTAGACTAAAACCATTCAGATTTGTGTTGTTGCAGCTCTAAACCGCGCATCTTTCCATCTGAGATCTTCACAAAGTTGGTAGTGACTCACTGACACTCACTGTCAGTGAGTGTGTTGACTATTGCATTGCTCTCTGATGAGTGCTCTCAGTTATCAGCAACTTGTGACGTCACACCAAGTGACCAACACGCAGCGAATATGAACTCGAACGTTTTCGGACAGGATGTATTTTCCACCACTTTGATAAAGAAATACGCTACGGTAGAAAAAGTCACCACGAGAACGTTACGGATTTTTTGAAATAATGAATATTGTTTGACGCGATTCAATTAAGTTTAGACATACAAAAAAGGTGAGATATACATTTTAAGATTGATTAATTTCAGTTTTGGGGGTGGATTTTATAAACTAGAATGTTTCTTGCCCCATAAAGTATGACACTAAGATTATGATACAATATATCATATATAGGTAACGTACTTATACTAAAACCTGTAATTAGTATAAAATTGCCATTTGTATTATTGCCTTTCGGTTTTTGCTCGAAACCCAAAAACTAGTAACATCAGTGACAGCGGTGACATTGTAGTATCATCAAATGATTCAAAGATTTGTGAAAGGAAACATACGTAAAATTAAGGATCTGTTGTCTTTTTGGGAACAACATCATCTCTTACACACTAAGATACATTGTACACTAGTCATATTGTCTTGTTGAGGAAGCAGTATTTTGTCTAGGTAAAAGTAACACAAAGACTAGAATAAAGTGACAAACAACGACCATATCAGAACATCGTATGAAACAAAATTCAAGATAATACATCTTGTTATGAGAGTTAGAAGGGCGTTAAGCACACGTGTCGCCCTATGGAGGAAAACGTTTACTGTAAGAAGATTAAACATCGATAGTTTAAAATGAAAAGGTTCTTTGGAATACATTAAAATGCCGCAGAACTGGTATAATGGATAGGGAGAGTGATCAATTCTACGAATGGAAAGTCTGTTGATAGATGTCGTAAAGGATGAATCATTTTGGGCTGGCAATAATAAGTAATCCTGATGTTGTCACTTCACTAATGCATATGTTATAATAAAGACAAAGTGCGATGTGGCGGACGCCGTTGAACAAACTCCCCCGGGGCTCAATATGCTTTACTTGATAAAAGCACCATCGATGCAAGTCTCATGCAATAAAACAGAGTTCAAAGTTCGCCTTCTTTACAGCTCGAAGGTTCACGAATTTCAGCCTCTCTATGCCTTTATCACATCGACCGTGGTTCTCTATAATAAGATGATTTACAATGGCAATGGCATCGTCTTCGATGAGAGTTTCTTCATTTTCGTTTACTAAACGAATCCAGGCTCGTTGCCCGTCCCAGAGCTCACTATTTACTTTGTATGTCAGAAGATCGTCAAGAGTAGCACAGTCTGTTGATAAAAGTGATGCAAGACCGAAGCTGATTAGGGACAGCGAAGTCAAACCGTTTGAAGCTATACCTGGACAACAGAGCAAGCTTGCTACCTACATCAATGTGTTTCGCAATGGTGGTGTAACGAAAATTGATAAATACTTCAGCTGGCGTCGAAACATCTTAGGTCCTATTTGGAAAGAAAGAATCGGAATTTACTCTGGAGTTATGGTAGCTGAGCCTAGCGCAACCGAAGCTGTTATTCGTGTCGAAGGCAAATATCCCCGTCGTACAACTCTTGAACCGTGGTTACTTCAGCGAAAAATGGGAGGATATTCGCTCGGTATATTTCTAGCGTAAGTAAATCATGTATGTTTATACCTTTAGGTCTACGGGACTCATTTTTAAAACACATAACCCATGGTGGTCGACGGGCTTTATTTTTCAAACACATAACCCATGCAATGTAGTGTCCACGTTTCTGACGGTTTGTCTTACGTCAACCTGTATAAAGGTTTCATACGTCGGACAACTCATACACGTTCACCACCACATTATACAATGTTTAGGTTGAGTGCTTAACAATACATCGTGTAGTAACCAGACTAGCCTGGGTAGGCTAGTTCCAGGTAGACTTCGTTTACAATTTCAGCTTTTGCTTTAACTGCTTGCTGACCCCAAAGTTAAACAGCCCAGTTCTGCAAACGACTGTATCACGTACCTGTACACAGGAGTAGTTTCAGAAGTCGTTCATAGAGTTACCAAAGAAATTGGAGTATGAAGAATAAGGTATCTACACTAAGGACCGTCTATAACTCTACGATTTAAAAAATACAGCAATGTTTCACTCTCTCCCAAAGCAAACGATTACACCAACGGCAACCCAAGCAGCAGCTGGTGTCTATCATAATTGTGATGATCTAAGGCTCAAGCTGACGTCACATGCGCTGCAATGTCTTCGTTTGTAATTTCGACAAAACATATTGATATCTGAGAAGTGTATTTTAATGCAATCCAATATTTTACAATTGATGATCTTTCTGTGTAAATGATATTCATATTAGTGCACTATGAAACGATGACCAGTTTGATAAAATGTCATCGCGTGCATAGCGGAAGAAAGGAAAAAACTTCCACTCCAAAATTTCATTCAAGAAAGCAGATTTCTCCAGAATTGTTACTCGGCTCATCAGAGAGGCCTAGACACCAGTAACAAAACGATATATTTGTGACTTGAGGGACTCATTGTAAACATGAAACTATCTCACGGAAAACGGGAATAAAATTAGACAAAGCTGTTTTGTCTGGAAACCTCAAAAAGCAAGTTTATCACAAGATCTATACAATGTACATATAGCATGCTGTCAAGCAAAATACTACAATTTACTGTGAAACAAGCTCTGCACCACATTACATTTCGCTGACGTAGTGATTGAAAATTGGTTTTCACGAAGAGAGTCACTATAGTAGTAAGTGCATTTTGTAAGCTCTCGTTCAAGTAGATTGTAGATTGAGGAGATATATAGGCTTCTGTGAAGTAATTTAGCCACTCAGTGAAAGGATAAATAAATAAATAAATAAATAAATAAATAAATAAATAAATAAATAAATAAATAAATAAATAAATAAATAATTTAATTAATTAATAGGTAATGATTTATAAGTACAGTAAACTACATCATCTGGAAACTATATTCACTCTTAGTACTCATAATCATCTGTCAGAAATGAAGTTTGAAATCATTTTCATTGCACTTCTTAATGATGCAGAGCAATGCTTATATGTAGTAATGCATTTCAGGGGCCTTCAGAAATTCTATGTCAGGTTTGATTTTGTGTAACCTATTCTGTGTCCTATATTAATTGCACTGGTTTGTACAGTGAAGGAGAGGACTGGCAGCATCATCGTAGTGTTTTACTGAAGCCATTACTTCGACCCAAGGAAGTTGCATCACACACAGACACACTGAATGAAGTTTCGGATGATCTCATCGACAAGATCCGTCGTGTACACGCAACGACCGGCAAGAGTTCTAATACGATGGACGATGAACTAGCACGTTGGTCAATGGAAGGTAAAGACGAGCTTCGATTGATATCATTTGCTAATACAAGAGCCATTCATGTTTTTCGTGTTTTGTATTAATATTTGCAATCCCTAATGTTTTGCTTCATTAAAATTAAACAGCACGGTATTACATGTTTATGACATAAATAAAACTTGTTATTGTCAGGATAGGAAAGCAACAGTAACATTATCGTAGCTAGACGTGTCAGCATGTATAATGACATCGATCAGGATTACGTCGTAAGCCAAGTGAAATACAGCTTTGATCATAAGTTAGGAGATTAAGAGTTTTTGAAATTCGTACCCTTGAAGTTTATCCTTAGGTGGCGAGCCAGTTGCATATTAAAGCCTTCCAGGTTCGTCTAAAATGTGAATAAACACCAGTCTTTATATTACAGCTGAAAGAACTTTAACTAATTAGGATGCTGCTGCTACTGCTGCTGATGATGATTTGTCATGAATATAAACGTCATGACATGACTGTGGAAAAATTTATCCACTCCTTTCTCTCTTATACAGGTGTGGCTGCTATACTGTTCAACAAACGTCTGGGATTGTTATCCGATTCTGTAGATCCCATGTCAGAGGAGTTTATAAAAGCCATCAAAGACTTCTTTCGCTATTCAAAATCTTTGTTCTACTTGCCTTTCAAACTGCAAGTTAAGTTGAATCTTCCAGCGTGGAAAGGTGTAAGGCGGACGGCTAAGACACTGTTTGATATCAGTAAGTCTGCATCATATTGTTCTTTAGTCGTAGACATACTTACATATGTTGATAGTCTGGTATCAACATACAATATTTACTAAAGGTTGAATTGACAATAGGCAAGTATTTAATTGTACATTAATTAATAACTTATCAGTAAAACAAGGGTGTTATTCTTCGCAGCCGAGTTCCACATAAAGGAAGGCATTGCCGCGAATGAGAGATCCAGCGTTGATTCAAACATCGATGATGTTGGACACATACGGCAGATCATCCGATACATGTATGAAAGTGGCAAATTCACGGAGGGTGAGATGCAGGCCAGTGCAACAGAGCTTTTTGTTGCAGCTGTTGATACGGTAAGAAATGCGACAAAATGCTTAAAGTATTCTGGATTATTTAGTGTTGAGTGTCCTTGAGGGGAGTTCAAAATGTTGAACTTTTTGCACAGTGACTCAATTTTCTTGTTTTATAAAAGCAATTCGAGAATCCATAATCAAAGTACATTGAAATTTCTCATTTTGGTTAAATGGTCCCAGAAATAATGTTTTCCATATAGTATCGAACGATGCAAAATTGCATGTGAATTCGAAACATTATTAGCATGATATTTTGTAGTTTTCTATTATATCCAAATAAATTATGCAAAGCTTTGCTTCTTTAAAGGCGGAGCCTCCCTTTAAAAGGACGCCAAGGTATGGCGGCGTTCATTGTGTAAGTGGACACCAAACAGGCAACACGCGAGCACACGCTCCAGAAAGTGACACTTTTTAGTTTTCCCCGGCCGCAAAAACACAGACAGACTGCCAAGCGGTCAGCGCGAAGTTGCTGCTGATCGAACTCTGTGGTTATATTCAAAGTCTAATGCGACTAGAAGACAATTTTTTTCGGAAATTTTAGCATTTGTGGTGGGGAATCAATGACAATTGGCGATTTGAACCGACCGTCAATCAAAAGCTTGCATAAACTCTGTTTGCAGGATTAGCAAAATGTGACAAAAGGTTGAGATCAGTAATTAATGTTATAGAAATCAAATATAGTACTGGACAAACATTGACTTGGAGGAGAACTCCACTAATGCGAGAACCTGGGATTGAAAAGTGCGGCTTTAAAGAGCGCATGTTTTTTCATAAATGACCAGTATAATGTTTTATATTTTTTTTGAGTATCAATCCATACCCTATAACCGGAAGCACATGGCATTATTGACATTGTTCTTAAATATGTTGGAAAGACATCTATTACCATGATATGGACACTGGATTTATTGGCCGGCACAAAAACATTCAAAACAAGCTGCACGAGGAAATTACTGGAGTGGTGAAGAAAGGAGAAAAAATCACTCAGGAACACTTGAAACATTTACATTATCTGAAAGCTGTCATCCGTGAGAGTATGAGGTAATTGTTTTCATATTTTGTGTTTGTCAAAATCGTTTATAAATTTTATATATCCACCTTTGCGTTCTAAAATGTGTAATGTACTTCTCCATATACAGTGATGGAAGGCCCTGTGTCAAAGGTGTGTTGTATCTCTTTAAAAGTACTATTAGACTTGTTAGACTCAACAATTTAGCTTTGATTCACGGCCCTCTTAATTAAAATTGTGTAGTTAGATATGTTACTTTCGCCCCAGTCTGTATATTTTAAGTGGCAGTATTCAGTCGTCCGGTACAACTATTATTCTTTGACTCCAGAGAGGCTGCAAAATATGTAAGATTTCTCTACTACACATTTAGAAATGATTCAGCTTACTGAGATACTATTGTCGGGATCGTCCATAGGTTTTCAAGTGCACGCGGGCGTTTACATGTCAACTTCCGTACTTTTTGAGAAGGCATTTTTTATCGATATAAAATGCATTGCAGAAATTTCAAAACGTCCACAAAATAGGCAAATCTCGACCTAGTTAATCAATTTGATAATATTTGTATTCTGGTAAAATGAAGTGCGTCGATTTTCTCAAGTGATATGGCAATTAAAATACATATTCCGAACTACCAAAAATTCGAAATGTTTAACGATAAAGTATCATCTGTACAGACAGTGGAAGTACAACCAAAACTTAACATGCAAAAATGGAAACAACGCAAAACGTCAGGGTGCCAGTAGATCTATGAATGAACTAAGTTGTAGAAATGGTACGGTTCTGCACTAATAGTGACCTTATTGACCTAACCGCTCATGCCTGTGAGCGCAGGAACTACTGACTCAGATCAGGCTATCTACATATTAAACCAGCGAAGTATTC